>NW_026851553.1:0-21099 GCF_026571515.1 Ruditapes philippinarum
TTTGCTCAAACTTTGTGTTAACAAACTTGGCTGACAGAGCGAATACCCTTAAGGAGGGTCAATCCGCTTCCAATGGGGAAGATACTTACCGTAGACGAGAAAACAACAAGGGACACAAGCAAAAGTGTCACCAAAACAGTATGAAACAACATAAGACATACATCTGAGGAACACAGTGGGGCGCCGCCTTGGAACGGTCAGCAGCATAACAATGACTGCTGGGGAGTTTAAACCGGTTAATGGTGCACCAAACCTCGCTCTTAGCCCCACCATGTTCCTATAAACGAGACAGTGTAAATAAAATGAATCCCCGCCAAGTGAAATTCTAACAGTTGTCATGGTTACAAAAGGTTAAATAAGTAAAACACTAAAATGATCATGTAGAAACATATAAAAGTAAACCCAATGTCCATTCCGCTTTGTCAGTCATGTTTGTTTTAACTAAAGTCTGTCCAAAGTGAAAGTAGGCCAAAAGTCATAGAACAACAAAGCTCTTATTGTAAAATGATGAACCATTTAAAAATACACTTCCAGGTTTATATTTTAAGGACAATTATAAACAAAAATAAAAATGATAATAATAAGAACATTTACCTTGAATGTGCTACATTTCTGAAGACCAAAACATTTCTGTTTGCAAAGTTTTATGCACATTTCATGTATTGCAAAATCCTTATATAAAAGTCAGTTTTTAGTGCCAACAAAAAGCTTCTTTTTTTGCAGCAAATACAAAAATCTTTCAAAACTTAACTCCAAATAAATCCTTCTAAGCACATGGCCTCCATTATTTTTTTGTAAAAAAAGTAGTGCAAGAAAACAATCATCATTTATAAGCCTTATGAACTACAATTAAAATGAAAACAACACAATCAAACTTTAAAATTCTAACCTTTTATGTGTACCAGTGAAGTGTGTCTGTTTGTCAATGTACACAGGAAATATGTAAATGATGTTTATTTTTCAGTACTACTTTTTTACACATGCCATGGAGGCCATGTTTTTTCAAAGTCAGATAAACTACTTTCCTTAGATTTATGCTTTTTAAAAGTTTTTGTTTGTATTTTTCTGCAAAAAGTACCATTTTGTTTGTACTAAAAATAGACTTTAAACTGGATTTTGCCATTCATGAAATGTGCCAAAGATTTGCAACAGAATGTTTTTGGTCTTCAGAAATGTAGCCCATTCAAGGTAAATTTTTATTGTTATCATTTTATTTTTGTTTAAAATAGTCTTTAAAACATAGAATTGGAAGTGTACTTGCAAGTAGCTCATCATATAACAATGTGAGCTTTGTTGATATATGAATTTTGGCCTACTTTCACTTTGCTCAAACTTTGTTGTTAACAAACTTGGCTGACAGAGCGAATACCCTTAAGGAGGGTCCATCCGCTCGCAAGGCTTACAATACGCAGCTTTCGCTGTGATCGAGTACGAACTCCCGAACATGTCACATTTCATATTATTACCACAAAGTAGGTAAGCTGTATCAATGACGCTAATGAATGTAACCTAATATACTAAAGTTTAATTATTTCAAAAAACAACCAATATATCAACCATGTTATTATTAAAACATTTAATTTCATAAATATAAATAAAAATAATTAATCAAAAGCAAAATTGTTAAAATCTTTTGCCTGAAATCTTCTTTATATTGACAAATTCAATCACTAATAGCTAATACTTGATTATTGCTGTGTGTAAATGTATTTCAAAAATGGTAACAAATTATTTATTGCATGCCTACTACTAAAAAAGCGGAAATAAACAAATGTATAACATTATAGCTATTTATAGCTTCGGAATTTAATGAACAGCAGAACTGCCTTTCCGGTTCTCATTCTCATTAATATGACATGCTGCGAATCATCGACGGGGAAACCAAATATAGAAAAATCGAAAGGAGTTTCATGAATGCGGATTTACTTTTAGCTGTTAATCGAAAGGATTTATCGCCTCACAATCCGGCCCATGGACAAAAAAAAAAAGTAAACACAAATAGCTACCGCGCCTGTGCGGCGCGGAGCAATGATTACATATTTTAGCTTGATTACTTAATGGAAAAGTACTTTTGTGTTCTTACTCACCTTCTGTCAATCACTGGCAAAACACTTGCTCAACCACTCGGAGTTGTTGCCTATTTAACTTCCAGCAATTACCATTTCTAGCATGACATTTTTGTCCAAAATCTAATTATTCTTGCATGGATGTTATTACTGAAAATTCATTTTGAGAACTTCTTGATTTAACTTTTTGTTACTGTTCACTTTTACAATGTTTTAGTAAATAATTCTGGATCTTCACACTTATTGATTCCAGTATGTTAAATGTTGAGTACACTAATTAATTACTATGTTGCTTTTATTTAACTGTCCAGCACCAAGAAAAGTGCAGCCTGCTGTCCCAATATATGATAAACAAGATCAACAAGGAAAGGCGGCGCTCAATGAACGCAACCCCCACATGACCTAGCAACAAGAACCAATGGCAAGGAGCCCAGGGGGACCCCAAACAAAAACAGGACAGCGGGCAAAAGACAGAGCACGGACAGCGTTAATCATTAAATGATATTTAGAGAGATTTGTAACTGAATTAGGGAATTCAAAGAAAATAATAATAGGCCCCAAAACAAAGGGGAAGGGGACCAGGAGACCGGGGGGAGGCGGTGGGTAGGTAATCAAAGAAATGAAAAATTAGAGGCAATGGGAAGATACTTACCGTTAGACGAGAAAACAACAAGGACACAAGAAAAAGTGTCACCAAAACAGTATGAAACAACATAAGACATACATCTGCAGGAACACAGTGGGGGCGCCGCCTTGGAAACGCGTCAGCAAGCATAATAATAAACTGCTGGGGAGTTTAAACCGGTTAACGCGTGCACCAAACCTTCGCTCTTAGCCCCACCATGTTCCTATAAACGAGACAGTGTAAATAAAAATGAAATCCCCGCCAAGCCTGAAATTCTAACAGGTTGTACATGGTTACAAAAGGTTAAATAAGTAAAAACACTAAAATGATCATGTTAGAAAACATATAAAAGTAAACCCAATGACCATAACAAAAGTACTTCATGTCCTAAAGGAAGACAGAGCAACAGAAAACACCTACAAGGGCCCGACGAAGCCAAGGCAGAAGGACGAACATTAAGACAATTCAGCTACCCAAAGGGCTTTACTGAACTATCCATCATATGAGTTCTTCCTACTTGGTCCGTCAGATCAATCAAAAGAGGAAAGGCGTAGGTGTCAACTGTAAAAGGCGGTGACTTTGAACAACTAACATGCAGTATGTCTAAAAATTAGTAGGGTCATAAACCTCTTTTAATAAAACGTTAATGATTTTTTAGTAAAAAACAGCAGAAAAATTACCATGACCCAAAAATCTTACGAAGTTTTGTAAATTCACATCGCCCATAAAAAACCAGGCTGGCTAATCCCTTTGTCGCAGCAAGAGTTTTTAAATCAACTATTGAATTTGCGAAATTAAATTCAAAGTTTACGATTGTAAAATTTTGTAAAATATTTCCGTAATTTATGATTAGGGTAGCCCTGTTTTAGAAGCTTCGCTTGGTAATTAAAAATATTCCGCTTCGTTGAATCCTTTACGCTTGCCTACACGCTACACTAGCGAATCTTAATTAACTGGGAAACATAAACCTCCGTAAGATGTTGCCATGGCGCGTACTCTTCCATCTAAATGTGGATTAAATTAACTATTACAACAAAAGTCAAAGTCATCTCTTTTAATCATTAGATTTTCGTGTGCAATAGAATTGGTTTGTGATTAGTAATATGAAGATCCAAAAAATTGCTACTTAAAATTTAAGATGTTCGTTTTATTTAGTTGTAGTTCATGCGGGATAAATGTCAGACACCATTTGATCAAAATAAGGATTATCTTAAATTAAAATATCATCAAGGTATCTGAATATTATTTAATGCGACAAAGACGGGTTTTAGTTTTAAATTTGGTTTTCATTGGCTCTCGAAGGATCATCCTCTTTTCCAGAGAGTATGGGGGTGTCATTTTAAGGCCTTGTTTTAAAATTTCTTTGTGGACCTATTAATTAAATCAATTATTTCTTGCTCTTTAATTTCCTTGTCTGTTTTACTTATATTTTCTTTTTAAAGTATTCATTTTTGTGATTATCCTGTCTGTGCTCTAGCCTTGCACCCTGTCCTGTTTTGTTTGGGGTCCTCCAGGGCTCCTTGTTGCTGGGTTGTTTGGGGGTTGAACTAATTGAACGCCGCCTCTTCCCATGTTGATCTTGTTTAATTGCCATATTTCAGCAGGATCAGTATCCAAAATGTTAGTGTCACTTTTACATTATCTCTCATAAACATACTCAATCAAACTGTCTGCTTTTTATTATTATAGTTTTGTGTGTTTTCATTGCTTCCGTGGATCATCTCTTTTCCAGATTTTTATGAAACTTCACTAATTGTCCTAGATGTCATATTTATATTTAATTACAGTCGGATGACCTTTACATCACTTGCAAGTATTACAGCTTATTGATGGCCTTTTTCGTAAAGGCTGGTTTAAATTTAAATGGCATGGTTCATATTTGACTCTGTGCATTAGTGGCACATTTGATTTTTCGAGCGCAGACCATGCCTTTTGGCCTACAAGATAATACTATTTATTGCTCGCTGATACTGTAGTGCACTAGGATTTGAATTTGCTCCATGATAAGTGGATCTCTGCTGGATTGAAAACATTCTCGATGACATTCAGAGTTGACCAGTCCTGGAGTGTATAAACATTATAGATGATTTATTTAGCACTGCCTCTGCAAAGTGCAATAAAACCCAAAATACATGACTGTACATCTTCTGATGCGCATTGTTGAGATAAGAGTTATTTTTCCTTTTATTTTTTTCTGAAATTTCTAGCTATTCATAACTAAATTGTCCCACTTGGAAAACCATTCAAGCAACAGCATGTAAAGTTCCAATTCTGATTATCATCATAAACACTTTAAACAGGTCTCATATCACGAAAAATATAAATTAATTTTTTGATGTATTTTTCAAGCAGTTCTATAACTCCATTTAATACTTCACCTTTTTGAACCGAGATTCTTTTGATTTACAATTTCATGGGAATGCAACATTTCAGGATTTAACACAATCTTCTGCCTAAATGATTTCGCATTTTTCAATTGCTGAATCAAGATGAAAAAATGTTCTCTAGATAATTTTTATGAGTTTGTAGAGCATTTTGCTGGTCCAGTTGAAAAAGTCAATAAACATTTGCCACTGGATAGTGTAAGACTTGGTAAAGTTAAAAATTCTTTGTACTTTTTTGAATGAATTCCACTTTTAAGAATGTTGTTTCTCAGTTTTTTTTTACCACATGTGAAAAGTCCATTAAAAATATTATGTCATTTGATGTGCAAGGACTTCTTGCTATATAACTATGTGACTTATCTCCCAAGCACATGCTGCATTAATGAACGGTTAGCTGAGACCCCATCCATACAGGTATAAAGAACTGTAAATTTCCTGCTGATCTTAATAAGTAGGGACTGCTTTCCAGAAAATACTAAATAGCTAAACGATGCCTGTACACAGTTGGTTATAAAAATATGCGAATGGAAAACGAAAACCATTAGTTTCCAAGGAAAAGTAATTGGAGTGCATATTTGCCTAATTTCTTTTCTTTAGACCCTTGTTTTAAACGGCATGGCAGGTGTCTCCCTCCTTCCCATAATCAGTAAAACCAGATATTTCAACAACATCACCATATTTATCAATCTGAATATCAGTTTGAATGGCCATTTCATCAAATATGACACCCCCATATCTCTCACCCTCTGGTATATTTGGCCTGTTTGCCTCAGCATACATCCATTGGAAAACATCATCTTCAAAGCTTAATAGCATTTTTATATAATATAAGCAGTGATTGTGATGGTAGTACTAATAACTTGCTTGAATATAAGAGGCCATAGCAATGAGGACTTCTGTTATACATTTGCATGCATACACCAATAAATTTCTTTGACCATCTGCGAACTTTTGGATGTCTGCCAACATTTTTGGCTTGTTCAACAAGTAATTCTATCATATTTTCATCTGCTCCAGGAAAAAGATTCCTCACTTGCTTGATGAAGGACTCAGAACCAGGAGCATATGGTTCAGGCTGGTTTTCTTTATTGTCAGACTGAGAAAAGGTCATTTTCTGACAGGTTCTACAAGCAAATGTATGGCTATTTAAGGAAATTACCTTCTCACACATTACAGACCTCATTGATCTGACAGCTGTATTATCATGTCTTTTCCACAAGTCTAGAGTATGGTATCGGCTTACAATTATGGACTTGGTAATTTCTAGGCCGCAGCAAAGTTGAATCTTGTCAACAATGGAAAAAACTACTTTTATACCCTTTTCACTTGCATGAAATGTTCCATCAATATATGCTTTGGATAAATTGACTTTTTTCCCTGCAATTTCAAGTTCCCACATGCCATTCATATGTAAAGTTATTGATTTTGTTACACCATTACCATTACTTAAGTAGCCACTTTGTGTTTCACAAATAATCTCTTCAGGGCTTATCTTCTTTATATAATAATTGTCTGGTAGACATTTAGTAATACATGTAGTTGTGCATCTTAAATCAGATACAGAACATGTATCAATAGGGTCAATGCAAAGACCTCTGTAATATGTCTTGAGTTGTGTGCCAACCTTTTTTCTTACATTTTTAACACCTGGAATCAAAGCTTTCAAATGTTCGACAAATATCATTGATCCAGGTATTGAAGAGCCTTTTCCAGATTCTAGACATTCAAACTTGAAAGTGTCCAAGAGCATATTTATGTCTACTTCTCCATCTGGGACAGGTGTCAGTCTTGACTGAATCCTATCAAATAATGGAGTAAAAAATTAGATGTTGATTTTTTTGTACACCATAACAAAATACAGTTAAACCTGTGAGAGCGTTCATTTGAATTAAACAAAATTATATGGGAATACATGACTGTAGTAACATTAAGTTTTGCATTTCTGTATTTCAAATTGTTATGTATAGTAGCAATTTCAGTTAAAAAGATCAATAGTATTTCTCAAAAATGATATGGATTTGAAATATTACAAAATTTTTGGTACCATTTTTAATGACAAATGCAGCGTATTTGATATTTCACAAATATAAAATTACCAAAAGGGAAAAGCAACAATACATAGATATTGATACAATTCAATTATTAGTTTCTTTATTAATTACAATATCTTATGTTCATTATATATTCATTCCAGTTAAATGAAACAGAGCAACTGCTAATACCAACACCAGTGAAAGCAACAAGCACAAGTATTCTCTTTAGACACTACTAGCGAAGAAAAATGGAACTTGAGGATGACTTCAATGATATACTTGCTTCAATTGATAGTGAATGAACAAGAGGTATTACAGTTTGAAATTCACAGTATATTCATCATGAAGAATATGCTTGCAGAAATTGCTTTCAAAAAAAAACCATTTGGAACTTCTCAGCCAAAATGTAATCTTATATTATTCACAACTTCATCCTGAAAACCTAAAACTAGTGACTTTTGTAAAAAGATTATTCTTAACATGTTCAAATATTTTCAAAGAATTAAATATGGACAGTTTTCAACCTGGTACTTCTATACCAGAGAGTGTATTGGCAATTTTTTTAAAAAAATGTATGAATATACACTTGATGTCCAATATACAATGGATTGTCTCAGCTTATTTAATATTGGAACAGATAATTTGTTTGAACAAAACACAAAATGGTTTTTTACATGATTGTGGAATATATTAGAGACTTTATACTAACACAAAGACTTGAATTACTACAAACACAAGGAATGAATGTTAATAGAAGGTTTGTTACAGATGCTTCCCGGTCAAGAATTCGCTATGTTGCAGGTTACTGTGTAGCAAAGCTAAGAAAAAAATATGTGCAAGTACTACAATCTAATATGTTTACTAAATCTAAAACATCACAAACAAAATTTAAAGAAGCTAAAAATACTCTTCTTATTCTTAACTCTTTCAAAGAAGAAGAACATTATTTACATCAGGTGACATCTGAACCAGACTCCCTCATAGACACTGAAAGAAAACAAAAATGTAAGACGTGGTCTTACCAATGTAACGGATAGTATGATTTCAAATTTTTCTTGACTTTAACTGATTTGTGTTTGGCAAAGCTAATAAATGAAAATTTTTGATAAAATATGGTAAATCAATGATTAAACAATTGTTTGGAGCATGTGCTTAGTGAAAAAGGTTTATTTGAACAATTTTCACATATGGTAATAAATTGAAAGAGGAGACAGTAGAAGAATTTTTTTTAAACCAAGAACATATGATATAACAGAAACTTGTCGACTCTTTGGTACTTACATCTGCCCAGATATGCAGCATATACAATGAAATTATTAATAAATACTTTATGGTTTTATTTGCCCAGTTCTGCCGAGATATCAAAGGAGCTTTTCATATTATGAAAACAATGGCTCACAGGAAGCAAATAAAAGTGTCAAAATCTTCGGAGCATACAAAGCAGAAAAAAGGCTACTGAAACTTCTACAGAAACAATACAATTAGTGGAGTCAATGTCTACTACTGAAGTACAACCCACAGTACCTGTTCAACCCAGTCCAGAGCCTGAACCCCAACCAGGGTCATCAAGTTTGACAAGTGATCTCTGTAAAAAATGTCAAAAGTCAGAAGGAAATCAATGGATTCTATGTGATTCTTGTAATTATTGGTTTCACAGAAAATGTGCTGGTTTGCATACTTAATGCAAAAAAATGGAAAAAAAAATTCAAAGGAAGGAACTGAATGGAACTGTCCCGAATGTGATTGAAAATTGTATTGAAAAAAAACTCTATAACTTATCCAAATTTTTACATAATATAATAATGCTTACCTATATGAATACATGAAATTGTCTCAAAAAAGGTACAAACCCTTGAGAAGTTATTGAAATACCAGCTTACACGCAAAAACTTAAACATTTCTAAGTCGAAAAAGGGGCATAAATATGCAAAAAAGCAAATCAGAGTTATGGTACTTGTATCAATCATTTTAGATAATCACAGAGCATCTGAACTTTCAATCCATTCCTTTTAGTAGCTATGGAGATACCAGCTTGTATGAATAAACTTTATAACAGGGACGCCACTAAATTGGTTCTTTGAATAGTATACCTAAAAAAGGAGTTTCCAACTTTCCACACTGTTATTCATATTGATATAGGCCATATATACATGTATATGCATAGAATCCTGCATAAAATCCTTTGAAATGCAATGTAAACAATGGACAATTCTTGTGTAAATTTAATGTGTCAAGTACTTTTAATGTCATTATTTCCACGGAACATACAATCTTACCAGTTTACAAGCATTTTCGCTATGAATCAGGAAAGAATTGTTGAAAAGCTGAAAGAATAAGTTGTTTTCACAAAATAATTACGGACCTTCAAAATAAGCGCTAAAATTCAAGTGCCTTGGAACCCGAATTCAGCATTGAAAATAGATAGCTGAGCTGGGACACAGAATCGTCCAATCGAAAGGCGTCTTACAACCGGAGCAGAGTATTTATCTCGGACAGGAACATGTCGTTGTTTGGAATTGCGTTTTTACACGTAGAAAATTGAGTCGGGACTGGTTACACGGTCGTGTCCGACCTAGCAAAAATACGATTTTCCATCTGAAATATCGGTTTGTTGTTCAAAACGGTTTAAGTGGGGACAATAATGTTATTGTCAACGTCTAGTGATGTCATTTACCTGCAATTTGATATATAGCTTTATATGATTTACGTAACAATGACTTTGTAATTTTGACTTGTACTGGACTAGTGACAATCGGCTGATTTGGCGAGTTCAACCCCTTGTCTATATATTATATATAAGGTATATATTTTTTTTAGAATTACTTTTTTACACTATCCCAACACTGTGCTGGGTCCCTGTGAGCTTAATCATTCAAGTCAAATTTAGCAACTAAAGCGCACATTTTAAAGATGAAGATGACCATTACCAAGTTTTCCGACGAGCTTCTTGACGGCAATCACAAGAACTCCTTACAAGTTATCATAAGAACAGTAACAGTTCCTCTCCTTTTTTAAACAGACCAGCATTGCTTAAGTCGCCAGTTTTAATGCAAACTTTTCCGCAAATATGCGATAAAAATAATGAAAATGGCCAAAATGGCAACATTACCACAGGTCTTTATCGCCCTCTGTCGGCATCAACAGACAATTAGTTGTGTTACTGGTATAAGTTTGGGATCGGCCTTGTATTTTTTTCTACAGCAGTATTTTTATTGTATTTTATTCACCATTATATTATTATAAGCACATCTATGGAACACGAATGAGAGTGTTAAATAATAAATTGCATTCATTAATGCAACATGTTCCCAATAACATTCTAGACATAATACACGCACGAATTACCCTCTTTAACATACTTTACTGTACATGCGAGACAAATTAAATTTGCAATACAAAAAAAAACACAAATGTTTTATCCCTGGGAATGCAAATCGCTCTGTTGGGTAAAAATAATGCATTTGATAGTTGAATTATTTGCTAAAAATGACATAATTAATTAAAAACGTAACACGTAATATTGCATACATCTGCTACTCTGATAGAGTACTTTTCTTATTTGTGTTCCGATTTTTGAATTATTTAATTTGATATTTTATTTGCAAAAAAAAAATAAATAAAAAAATAAAAATATTAAAAAAGATATGAGTCCCTATAATTCATTAATGATTCAATATACATGTAAAATGACGTATAAACCACTGAATTGCTTGTTTATATTGTGCAAAGTAGTATAAGCTTTCTAAATAAATAACGGTATCTGATAAGTTATAATCTATCTAAATATCATGTTACGTAAGTACACAAAGTTTGATCACAATTATTCCTTCCAATTGCTTTTAAAGTATATAAATTAGGGCCGACAATTTATCACTGCGGATACGTTCGAATGATCTGTTCTGTCACTGAGAAAGAGTAACTGATTCGATTCGTATCATATATTTTTCTAAGCTAAAGCTGTGAAATACAAATTAACATAATCATAGAAATGTGTTGCCTAATAAATGTTTCATATGCGTCATTGAAACGATTTAATTTCAAAGGACAAACATTTCAAAGACAGAACAAGACAAATATGTCCCTTGTGTATTTTTGTTTGCTGGAATATTTAAGACATATTTCCAAAGATGGACGGTTGGAAGACCTTAAAGATTGAAAGATTGACATGTTTAGACAGTTACATTATTTACCTTATTTCATACTGGTTAAAATAAAAACGTACAACTTGAAGGGAATTATTTGAAGATGGTTTGAAGGGAGAATGATTTACACAATAGTAACAATGTAACAATGATTGTTTTTTAATGTAGCAATGGGATAGAATGTTGCGAAATGAGACGAAAATGTTTGAAAAATGGAAACACAAATAATGTATCATTTGCATTAGCTGCATGACTAGTAATAAAAACGACTTGGTATTAATTAGTATATATGTTTTATAGAATCTATCTTTAATTATTAACAATTATAAAAATCAAGTGCTTGTGATCATAGAACTAAAATTTGATTTTGAATAAATTATTTCTATATTGGACAAAACCAAGCAGTCAAAGTACAGCTGACATGAAAGTTTCATACATTCACCAAACAAGGTAATTTGCTTTGCAAACCCATACGTCGACTTAATTCATGCGGTCAAGTCAAAGGTAAAATAATAATGTAATAGTTAAATTATGATGCTTTTAAGAAAGGTTTACATATGTTAATGTTAATATTGATGCCAGATTTTATTGAAAAGATTAACTTATCACAGTCGAAGAATATGGTCATAGTAAAATGATAAAGAAGCTAAAAATACAGTCTTGTTATAATAAGTAAAATAGCATTCCTTAAAAACATAACAGCTCTACAACTGATAAAACATTATTACTTCCTGCAAAAGTCAACAAGTTAAGAACACAACTTCAATATCCAAAATTATGGTCTATTAGAGGGTAGTTCTACAATTTACCTGTATCTACAAAGAAATTTATTTGCTATCAAGATCATAGTGTTTTCCTGAATACATTTTTATGTAGCGTTCTGATATCCTACATTCAGATGCATTAAAATATCCATTGTCTGCCAGTTGCTGTTTCTACCATTAAGTTTAGTTGTTGACAAGATCTAAAATATTTATGTTCCACGTCCTATATATAGTGTTGTTTATTTTTTAATTTTATATTCGGGTGCATAAGAAATACGTCATGCTACATTGGTTGAAATACGTTCAAAAACCTCAAAAATAAACGATTTAGATATCCAAATTTGTTTTTAAGCATAAGTATCAAAACTATAATTGTGTTGTGAGAATGTATGTGGAAAAACACTTTGATTATATTTCATGTCTTCTTGTTACCTAATATAGTGTTAAATAAATATTTTAGCACTTTTTTTACTGTGTGTCAAGAAATCAAAGTGCAATTCTATGAAAATTAAATTAAAATTATAAAAAACCATGATTATTGCTTTTAAAAAAAAACAAATCGTAATGATATTTTTATCTTGCATTTAAGAAAAATTCCATAGCTCCGCGTGAGTTTTGTTTATAAATTGATCAATTAAAAAAAAAATATTATAACATCGGATTCAAGTAATAGGACATTATCGTCATCAAGTGTTTTATCGTGGTCTGTACAAATGAGACAATCAGTTGAAAGTATTAACCAAAATAATAACAAATTTCCTTTTTTCTCTTTCTTCCTTTCTTTCTTTCTTTTTTTTTCTTTCTTTCTTTCTTTCTTTCTTTCTTTCTTTCTTTCTCTCTTTCTTTCTTTCTTTCTTTCTTCCTGATTTTTCTATAAAAAATAATAAATATCATAATGGCTATTATGAAAGTTTCACAGATATAACTGTTTGATTAATATGAAAATGTTATTTTTATTCAGGACATATAATTTATGGAATATAGACAATATAAAAGTGGATCTGTTGATATTCACGTTTTTTAGTCATCTATTTGTAAAAAATTGTTTGCCTTGATTTATTCCGTTAGTCGTATATTCCATCCAGCTTGGAATTTCTTATTGCATTATAAAATATGATCAGCTGTTAAAGAGGTGTTCACGTAGAATTGATTTCATTGATTCCAATTTAACTATATATGTCTGAATATAAAAGCAAAGAAACTATTTGCCAACAATTCAGTATGTTAGGATACAGGAAAAATCTCAAATGCTCTCATTTGGCGGCAAAGCTTCAACTGAGACAAATATGGTTATATAACTAACCTATTTATACCTGTTTATACCTATTAATGTAAAAATATACCCTCTCGCTTATGGAAATGTAAACCATTTACATATATAGTTCAGTATTGATGTCAAGTACTTGACTTATTAGGTTTTTATATTCAGATTAAACATGTTTAGTCTATATAACCTAATTTAATTTAAAATAGATAAATAAAGATGTTAAGTATATTCTTAAAATCACATTGATGCACTAAGAACAAGGAAATGGAATAGTGTTACTTAGTCAAACTCGAACACATAACAATACCTCACTATAAAGCTTTGTATAAATAGAACAACTGTAATATTTACAAAGTTCTTGATTTTATACGAACTTTATTTTAGTTCGGTCTTGTTGGAAGTTATACGCTTATTGATACATTCTCGAATTACATATCTTAATTTGAAGAAATTCAATGCAATAATATCAACTTATTTGCATTAGTTGATGTAGGTAGTGAGTAAACCAAACAGCATTCTATCGATATTAGATACTGAACAATGTTCCACGTGAATTGTCCTTGAAACACTGAAGATGTAATGCAACTGCATCTGAATAAATACAAGGAAATAAATACATCAATTATGAAACCAGAGATCAGCTGTTAATAATGTTAAAAATAATAGCCATTATCCGTTAGTTAGTGTATAAGTGAATATTTCCGCGTGTCGAAAATTTTGCGACTTAAAAAATGTAGACATTTTGCATGAGGAAATATTAGCAATCCTGCAAGGTATCTGCAATGAAAACTTGGTTTATATTTATGCTAGAGGACCTTTTAGCGATTTCCGTTATTTCGCAAAATTCGCCAATATTTCGCTCAATTTACCACTTATACAGTACTACCTACCGGAGTCTTTAAAGTCGAATATTTGTATATGATAGAAGGCACTGACATTTGACACTTGACTGGTTTGAAAACGAATTATAATCAAGACAAATATACATAACGGGAATGCATTTCAGTTTTACGTTTTCAGAAGAAGTTTGTCGGTTATTTATAAAATTGTTTGTATATTTTCGCAAATGAAAAACAAGGTCAACATCTTTTATAATCAATATTGAAACTGTTGGGTTATTTGATCACATATTCGGATTGTGTTCAGCGCACTCGTGTGGCTATACCAATTTATCCTCCTTTATTTAGTATAATATAATGTGATTATTAGTGATAATAACCTGTTCTGTTTCTATTTGTTCTGACTTAAATGATATTTAATATAATAGACTGAAAGAAATATAGACTGAAAGAATGATGTTTCCTTCTTTGACGTGTTGTTATAAATATTCCTTTAGAGTCTTTGAATCTTTTTAACAATATCCTGTAATTTAGTAATATGCTGTTGTGGTTTATCATATTAAGTAGAAGAACTACGTTAGAAATGTTACACATGACCGAGAGTGGTGTCTATGCAAGGGAAACTCTCGCTTTAACTCCAATGAATTGCTTCTCAAATAATTCACTTAAGATTAGAATAAAGAAACAATTAACTGAAATAAATGAGCATGGCAGATGCATTAATTTCACACATGAGAGTTTGAATATTACCGACACATTATTAATTTTCCAAATCTGAAAGGTTTTTACTGCACAAATTCCTGTTATTTCCTCCAAATGTAATTACATGTATGTTGATGATTCAGAAAGACAGCATTGCAACATTTAATTGTAATAGATCTGTCCAAAATTGTTAACACATATTTCTCAGAAAAAATTAAATAAATGAAATAAAATAAATAGACATCAATATGTAATAATCATAATAATATGATTCACATTTCAAAGGTATTTTAAGTGTCTTTTGTAACTGTTATCAATTTATGTTTTTCAAAATCTGGAAACAATTGTGTCAATAAAATATACATTTAAGATTTCATAGAACTTATTTTAGAAGAATATCAATAGTTAGCAATATTTAGAGAAAAAGAAAGCAAATGAACAGTGATATATCTGAAATAAATACTATTTTATAAAATCTTGTAGATTTTTTTTTGTTGATTTATATGACGATATTTAAAGCAATGAAGATATTGGATTTATTTGGATCGTCACGTTTAGGTACAAACACATTGTTGTTTATATACAGAACACACATATCCAATTTCAATCCATCGTTGGCTTAAATATTAAACTAGATAAGTCAAAAATAAAGTGTGGTGCTTCCTAGTGGTTCGAACAGTTGTAAACCGGCTGTACATGTTGAAGAAAATATACTAAGACTTACAGTATGTTTTAGTGTTATGACTAAATTATTCTAAATCATCTTTATTTAATTTTTTTTTTTGACATTTAAAGTCGAGTCATAAACTTATATAACCTAATTATTCCACATTTTATATTTCACTTCATAAACATTATCCATAATCCAGTGGCCTACGTTGGTTCCCTGAAATATCGTTTGGAAAATTTTCTCAATAGCTTTAAAAATATTATGTCTCAGTTTAGATTTTATAACTTATCCTATATAGCTTTCGTTATCTCTTTTAGATCGGTCTCTACAGAATATATATTTTCTTTTTGAAATATATCAACGGTAAATACAACACAGTGCTACTCAAATATATTATATTATTACCCTTCCAGATTTTTTCCGCCTTTTTGATTGGATATTGATCACCCGAAAGAAATTGATATAACCGAGCCAGACGGGTAATATACACACTAAATTTCCCCGTTGGGTACCCAACGTTGTTAACAACATGCGCTGAGGTGATGCGCGTACGGTTCGATTTTACGCGGTGTAAATTCCGATTTAATAGCACTTTTTAACTGTCAAATGATAAATATTTACCAAAGTAGAGTAATGATACATATTACCATCAGTATCGAAAACAAATATGACCTTGTGAAAGCTTGATATTAATAACAAAAAAGTGCGTTCAATAGACTACTCCTTTTCTCTTGTTTACATTCGTTAGGTACGGGAAAAATACGTCATGTATTTATGTGACGTCATGTTGTGACGAAGAGATATCCTAAAGGGAATCTTATTTCGACGTTTCATTTGAAACAGCAATGATTTTCTTAAAAATCGTCTAAACTCGGCAGGGGAAGGGTAATAAAATTATTATTTTAATAACGGCTCGGTTGATATAAAATCTTAACAGGTAATATATCCACATATATCACTCCAAAACCAAAAAAATAACATATATTAGTAAAAACTTTTTTTATGAATGCTTCTAGAAATTAAAACATGTATCTTTACATCCCTAATACTATTTCAAATACCCACAAAATAACACATCGGAGAGCATCTTCGCTTTTTGAATTCAACATTATTCATCAATATAACATAAAACATTTACGGAAAAAATAACCCTTATTTCCATTTAAATGCTTAAAAAAGAAAGAGCACAATATCTTAATTATATATCTTACAGATTGAACTTACTGACAGATTGAACTTTGCATATTTATTTAATTGTGTACATAAATTCTTGTATCAAATAAATAAATTACGTGATGTCTTTTCTCCTAATCGTTATGACATGCTATCAGTTCTATTTTTGCAATAATTTCAGTAAGTCTTAGATTCTATATAATATTTTAGTCCATATAGACGCTTGGAGTTTTGAAAAAAACAATATGTTCAATTATTCTCAAAGACACAGGTATACATTCAAAAGATATTGCACACATTACATTATTTATTATATGTTGCTAATGAACTTGTCATATGCATCAAGCCGTTAATGGAAATATTTGTTTTACAAAGCATTTAGTTACTTGTTATTACTTAGCGTGTATGCCGATTATTAATATGGAAGTACAAAGTATGGTGGCTAAAAAGTAATTATGTCAAATAATATCTTGAATCACTGAGTATATTTTGTATTAAAAAGTAAATACACAGATGTATAGAAATAACATTAAATGAAAAAATAATTAAATTTGATGACCCATCTATGTATCAGCATTATATTTCATTATAACATTAGTATCTCTTATTTTCATTTGGGAATCATTAGGAATGAGAATGTCAGCAAAATATTTCAGCTGTAGGCTATGTCATGATATGAAGTACATATCAGTTAAATGAAATTAATGAGTAACGCATTTGGATAGAAATTACTTGCATCGATTAATAAATATAGAGAATCGTTTATCTTATGTTAGTAAATTAACAAAGTTTAATCACAATTATACCCTCTTATTGTTTTATAGAAATAGGCGCTGACAGCTGATCACAATTGTTACATCTCAATAAGAAGTTTAATCTATCTCTTCTGACAATGTGAAAGGTTAACTGATTTGATTATCATTACACATATTTAGAGAAAAAGCTTTGAAATATAAATAAAAGCATGCTGAATGTTTGTCAAATAAAGGTTTAATCTGCGTCATTGAAACGTTTTTATTTCAAATAACAAACTTTCCAAAGACAGAATAAGACGTATATTTCCCTTTGTGTATTTTGTTTGAGTTTGAGTGTGTATTGAAGACACTGAAAGCATCTCAAAAATGTATATAGTATGTCCAGAAACCAATATGTAAAGATATGAAAACTAATGGGATTGGAAACTAAATGAAAAATGTATACGTAAATACCGTTATTGTCTTAAACATTATTATCGAGACATTCCCCCATTCTGCGTCAAGTCAAAATTATGTGTAAGTTGATTAAATTTGGTAAAAGTTAATTAAAGTAAATCGGATGCAAGTGGCTGAAAGTTATCGAAATCACGCAATCGAAAGCTAAATTATGATCATTCAGCACAAATAAAAGCAATCAACCAAATAATTTTTCACTTAATTGTTTCGTCTCTCTTCATTCTTTTTATCTGATTATGCTGCAATAATTGATGAATATGATCATGGCCATTGCTTCTAATACACATGTCTGTACTCGAAAGCATAAATAAACTATCTATCAAATGTTCACTTTACGGCGACATATTGATCTTTGTATTGCAATTCTTCAAGTGTGTCATTTAGAGATTATGCTTCAAATATGTCATTAACTGTAACGTAACGAATATTTTGTGAACATATAACGTATAAGTCCTTTGGCCTATAAAATATTAAAACTAAAAATGATTCCACCGCTATATAAGTTAAGACGCCGAAAGGTATGACAGGATATCATAAGGGACTAAATATTAAAGCTGTTCACCATTGAACCTACAGTGTAACATGGACATTGGAGGTAGGGTTTTCGGCTTATTCCATTAAACACTATCCCATTATGCTAAACATTTTTTTGCAACTGACTTTTAAATTGCTTTATGTATCACATTGTCTTAGCCAAAAAAATTATATTTCTTACCTTTGACCTTTGCGTGTGGGTTGGAGTCAAATCATTCCAAATGCCCTTGATGCATTAAAGAATTATGGGACGGACAATAATTTCTAACTGCTGACCTTTGTCTTTAAAATGTGAACCTGACCTTGAAGCTAGAGGTATATGTTTTATTTGCATAACACCGTCTTTTGCTATACATTTTGGCACCTGACTTCAAAATCACTTGATGAAATACACCTTTTTCTAACTGCTGACATTTGATATCTTACATCTAAGTGCGACCTTTGCATTGATTATTGATGTCTAGGATGCGCATGACATACCGACTCAAAATGAAACCATTTGTGCAAAGATATTTTTGTTGCATGACAGACTTGTGGGCCGGGCACTTATTTATAACTGCTTACCTTTTACTTCTAAGTGTAACCTTGACCTTGAAGTTAGGGTTCTATGTATTGCGCATGACACATCGTCTGGTCATACTTAACATTTGTTATGCCGAAGTTCCTTCATTCATGAAGAATCATTTCACGGAATCGATTTTGCTAACTGCTGGTCTTTTACCTCTAAGTCTTAGCGAATCAAGGTCTTGCACAAAACACACTATTTTATCGTCCTCTTATATATGCAAGGGTATTTCAAACTCACTTGTATACAAAGTTATTGGCCGGATTAGCCTTCCGGACACACATACACAAGAACTCACACACAGACGGACGGACAGGGTACACACTATATTATGTTGAATTTCCCTTTATGTTATAGTCATCTATTTCTCCAAAAAATATAATTTAAGGAAATTGCAAACTCTTAAAATATATTCGTCAGTATAATTATCTCAAACGGGATGTTATGTTAAATATTTGCACTGTTCCTTAAAAAATCTAGTACATTAATTTACATTTAAAGATCCTGTAACACAATTTTTTCATGGTTTTATTTCATAAATATGATGCTTAAATTAAGATTTGTCAATATTGTACGTTCAAATAAGCATTATTTACAAAAATATTATCCTATTTAACATTTCATTGAAATAAAGGGAGGTAATTAGAAATTTATTTTCTGTAAATTCTAAGTCAAATTTTCCACTAAGAAATGAATGCATGTAATTTATTGATTTAATATAATGTGCATAAATATTTGCAGTACATATTTTACATATTCTTTGATGTTTGAAAATTGTTTTATTTGCATAATTATATACATATATATTTTTTTTGCAAGTGTGGTATACACACAGTAACAGTATCAATCACAAAACATACAGGATCTTTAAGTAGCTATTCCTCGAATCAATATCGTTGTTTATAATTATATGGTCAAGTGATTCACTGAAACATGCAGGACTCTCTAGAATTATCTATTACATCGTGACAAATATGATGCAATAATTTTGCAAATAACGTTCAGTTCATTGTAGCTCATGTCATTGAAAACGGAAGCCATACAAATCTGAAAGGTTTACAGTTTATACTTCTTAATAATCAGGTGACATTACTTTGGATAATTTTAACATTTATTGATTTAGCCGTTTGAATCAGCTAAACACTGTTGTCTGTTGACTTCGTATCATATGACCAAGCAGGAAAAACATTGATTCTAAAAATATTGAATATTTCTCCATTCATTTTGCGAATAAACGTTATCGTTCTGTTTGACAGACACATTTATATATAATCAATCAACAACAATCTTCCAGAAACGTTAACGCTATTATGCATTCTTCTTTCGTCTAATTTGTCTGGATTATAATTTGCTTTTCAAACAGTCTGAAGGTTCACAATAGAATAATTAGGTTTATATGAAAAGAATTGATTGTAAAATATAACTAATATTCCTTTTTTCTGCTCCATCTCAGTTTAAGCTTAACGTTTTAAGCAAGCTCGTGGATCGAATTTGGACAAATTATAAGATGTACCACTTAATTGTATTGTTTTATTGTACTGTTTGTATGATATTTAGCCCTTTTTGACTAACAGATATCTGCTAAATATTTACATTTTATTTTACATGATGTTGTAAAAACTCCTTTAGATTGTGGCATATGCATACAATTATTTGGGCATATATAAATAAGAAGGTTGATTCGAATAAAAATTGTTCTTATTTACTTATCGTTAGTCTTGTCAGTTTATAATAAATAATTGAACAATTAATTTAACCTTTTTTAGGATTATGTAAAAAGAAAGCTAAAGAGTAGTGTTTATGCAAACTCATATTTTTATCTCTTTAAAAAAGATATCGAATGGTTGAAAGAGTGCACTTTAGATCACAAAAAATAACTGAAACAATTTTGCGGAGAAGAATAGCACCAACCAACGGTATGAAAACATTTCAACGTATTATTATAATGAATCTTTACCGTATTTTAAATATTGATTTAAAAAAATAAAACAGGAAACAAAGGAAAAAAACATCAAATTTAATATGTAATTTGAATTATTATATTTCAAATTGTAAAAATTTAATGTTATATCTATCATCAGAAAGTCTTTCAGATTTTGTCATCATAATGCTATACGTTTTATA
>NW_026851554.1:0-152049 GCF_026571515.1 Ruditapes philippinarum
ATCGAAGTGAGAAAATGTTTCATATTTTTCACTCGCGCTACGCGCTCGTGATACATATTTCATTTTTTTTCTCACTTCTCAGTGAAATATATTTCATATTCACTCAAAACAAACAAATATCCTCTATAAAATTCACTAAACAACCGTCGTTTGAAACTATCTAATCATAAAAGGCGAAAAAAGCTAAGACGCGTCGAAACGATAAAGCGGCCCCGCCACAAAGACACGATCTGTTAAACGAATTAACTATATATTATTATAACTAGTGAATAGATATGGAAAGTTCCATAGAGCGTCTGCAAGCAATTGGCACAGACTTGCAAAATTCGTCTCAGGAAAGAAGGTTCCTAGATGTCCAAAATGTCATACTCTTTAATTGAACCAAGATTCCTGAAAGTCTGCGGAAGTCAAAAGTCTGTCAGACCAAAAAAGGTTCATTGATGTCAAAAAGGTCCTAATCTCTAATTAGATATCCTGAAAGTCAACGGGGGTCTCAGCTACTTCCCAAACAATCATATATGGTCTCATTGGTGTAAATATGGTCATAATTGTACTGAAACTAAGATTAAGTCTGTGAGATTCCTTTAGACTGTCGCTGTATGGTGGAAGAAATTTGAGGGTTCACAGAGGTAAAAGATCACTTCCAGTTGAAGTCTGATACTATGCCGTGCATTGTCACCAAAATTTTTTGAAGGTTTCGAGAACGTAAGACGACTTGATAGCAATACCATTACGACAATGCGACAGTTCTATGAAGACAATACAATGCCGACGATACGATATTGCAACAAGTTAGTACGATGGCGATAATGCAATGGTGGTGAAAAAGATATTGGTATCGTGATGTCGACATCACAATATCGATTTATTGCATTGTCGCCCTTGTACTATCGCACTGATATAACCACGATTGTCCTTATGATATTCCGTGTATCACATATTGAAAAATAAACTTGTGACATTTGTGATTCGCCTGTTTAAAAATTCTCAATTTTGCTTGTGACGTTTGTGATTGGCATTTTTACCCGATTTTGGTCAATCACATTCGTCACAAAAGTCATTTGTGACGAATGTGATCACATTCGTCACAAATTCATAAAAACTTGTGACGAATGTGATTTGTGACACATGTGGCCTAACATAGCTCTTACTTGACGATATGATTTAGTCTTAAGGCATTGAAGGTCATGTTTTTTATATTGAGAGGACCTAAATATGTTATTTGTGTTATCTTATATTATGGTTGTTTCCTGTTGTTGTTGTTTTCAAGGGGTTTTTTATCACATTTTATTTTATTAATTTTTTTAAATTTTAGTTATTCATTTTTAGTCCAGTCAGTCTGTAAATCGACCTCAAACAAATTGCAACAGAAAATATTTTACCTGGTATAGAAAGTATATGGAATAACATGAATCATATCGAAAGTCTAGCAAAATCTAAGTTGCGCAACATAGAAAAAACGGGTTTTTATCGCGTTATTTTTTGTGATTTTTTTCTGACGACAACGGTCTTCCATATGCGAACAAAGCGTCTCCGATACTCAGAATATCGACTGCATAATGGCGACAACAACAACAAAATAAGTGTAAACAAAATAAATGTCAGTAAAGTACACTGTAAAGTGAGTTGGTACATTTTCCTTAAAATATTACAGATAATTACAGGAATTATTAATGTGGGGCCGTAAGTTTATTATGAGTATTTGTTGAAAATTATTACTTGTTTTATACCAGTTCTTTATCCGTTGAAGGTCAACAAGTGTTTCAAGCGATCTGTATTATACTTTTCATGGAAAACAGTTTAATTTATATAAATTACAACTCTGATTCACTCCTGCCTTAGTAAACATTCAAAAACGGCCTAAAAATGTGTATTTATAACAAGTTAATTTCGATAGTATTTTTAAACTATGGAACGCCATTATCACTTCAATTATGACGAATTACGTTAAATAAATTCTGAATACTTTAATCATGTTTTATGGTTAAATGTGTATTCAAGGTTGTTTTTTTTGTATTTTTTAAAATTGTTTTACATATATAATGTATGTAATGTTATTATTATTTCAGGGGTACCGCTTTGAGGTAGTCTTCATTGATGTATGCTTGATTTTGAAAATAAAAAAAAATCCAGTAAACTATATAAACACTAAATGAGTAAGTTTGCTTTCCTGTGCTTGCATTTGTAATATTTTTACATATACATGTATAACACAAATATCAAACATTATCTTTTACTAGTTTAAGTGAATATTAAACATGGAGGAAATAGAGAGTCATATGCATAATTCAATATAATTTTTATATCTGAAATTTTTTTCAGTTTTTAATAGACATAGAAGAAATTTATACATGAAAAGGTGACATGAAAATTTTATCAATAAACAAACGTGATTTCTAGTTATGGTTCATGATTGACGATGTGTATGAGTTCAAGGTAAACATGCACAGTTGATCCATAATTTAAAAGAATCTTTTATGCTTACAATAGCACCTGTGCGAATTTGAAAAAGTGCATTACGTGTATAAGATTAATTCACAGCGATATATTAGTATTTCTTTCGGAATGCACACCTAAGTTGACTATAGTATAATTTTATCACTTTTAAAATAAAAATTTAAGCAAATACATGTAACAATAAAAACATCTGTGTATTCTATAGAACCTTATTTCACGTAAATATGAAAATAAGATTCTAATTCCCACAAATTTGAAGTAATTTCTATGTTACAGATTTCATCAACACACCAGACTGCGTGACCAGAGCCAATGGGTATGCCCGATCATGTGTTCTGAGGACACTGTGATGTATACGAGTTAAAGGTAAAGATGCATAGTTGAGACATTTGTTTCACAAAATCACTTTAATGATATTTTTCATCTAAGCAAACTTTTAAAAATATCATAAGTTCCATATAGTAACATATCAGTACAAATATTTTTGAATGCATGCAGGGATGGGCATTAGAAATGCTTAAAATTGAAAGGTGACATTTTTAAACTCAATATGTGACTTTATCTTTACGTTACTTTCAAACACTTTAACCAGTAGGTATTTAATATTTTTATAATTTTAGATTAAAACCTTAGAAAATAATAATAATATATGTCATATGTTGCGGTTCGGATCGGAATATCCGTTCCGAGGTGATCCGCCCATTGGGCGGTAACGAGGCTTGCCGGATATTCCGATCCGAACCGCAAACATATGTCACATACTTTTTCTTGCATATTTTACGATATAACATTATATTTTGAATTCTTTACCTTAATTTCAAATGGGAATTTATGCCATTACAACCGAAATTATTTTTGAACAACAGCGTATGAAATTACCACTTCATTCATTACGGTAAAATTACATCATCGTAAAACACCAGTCACACTACAGCTTAAGATTACTTGCGACCACCGGCAACTTGTAAAACTGACGACCATCAGCGATTGTCTGCGACCAAAACCATTTTTGCGCGTATAAATTTACTTCTGCGACTATCGTAAGACCAGTCATCATTGGCAATCGGACGACAGGTCATAAGCAAACGTACAATGGTCTCAATATTGTGTGGGATTACTTAATTACGACTACCCGTGACCTGTCATGCGATCACCTACAACTAGTCGTACGACCATCACACGATTACTAAAGACTACTCAAGATTATCAGTGACTAGTGGCAATTTGTAAAGACTGTCGTAAGATTGTCGCACTTCTGAACGACGATCGTGCGACAGCCTAAGACCTTATAAGATCACTAGCGATCTGTTTGATCGCAAGGAGGTTTTTGTGCAAGCTCAAAAACCTCTCTACGACTGAAATTGGTCGTGGGACCTAAATAAGATAAACTGCGACTAACAAAGATCACCGATGACCGTCGTAAGACGTTTTAAAGATTGTCCGCGACCAGAGGTCACTAGTGATCGTGAACTAGCTTCACTGGTCGTAAGCTCTAATGTGACTGGGGCTTAAGCGTGACATTGTACAGCACGCGACTCATCTGGCACCCCTATGCCAGATGAAATTTCCGGCATGGGTAATACTAACGGAAACGCCAGTCTGATATGCAAGAAAAGTGTGTCATATCAGCAACTTTGATCAAATAAATACACCTAAAACATTTTAAGGAAGCCTTTTAGGAAAAATACATCTTATAATAACACGTACTATTCTGGGATAACTGAAACAATACGTAATCAGCTACAAATAACTAGAATACAAGAATACAAGGGATGATCCAGAAATACCCGTAATTTAAACAATAAATTCAATAATATTTATTCAAAGTTCATATAACAAACACTTTATTATTGCGTAATATATCCTCTTTACAAGGAAACAATTTAAGAATATGATAATTAAACACAGTATGCCTACCGATTAAGTAAACATAGCATTTGTCACATTATGCAAAAAAGCTTGATGTTCTATTGTTCTTATACATAGGGAATCCTCCCGATGCCATTCACTGTAAGTGTACTAACAACCTAAACCCATGACTATTGAACTGCTAGTTGCTTTGATTGCTGTGATTCATACACATGATCATCTTAAAGTTGAAGGCATAAAATATATGATTCATTTAATTTAATTAGGTAAAAAGTGCATGTAAAAGAAAACAAATAAAGTATGAAAAACATCACATAATTAATTAGAATTCATTTTTTTTAAATCGCATTGAAATTGTGCAAGGCCGCATATGACAACATATTTGTATTTTTCAATCGCCAAAGCGACGGAGAACGTTAATTTCACGCGTATTCTTCAATGCCGCAAACGATATGTATTTATCCTAAAAATTACTTCAACGGTCTGGTAAAAAAAACTTCTTTACCCCTCAAAAAGTTTTGTATGCATGACTAACAAAATACTTGTGTCGAATTTCTTTTATCATATTAGATGTTTCTATGTTAGGCTGTCTAAACAGTTGACAAATGTTTATGAAAGTGCCGTTTTCCGACGCCTTAATGAAGACGTTTCTCTATAAATAAACGTTGCAATTACAAATGATTACACAATAATACAATGTTCAAACGACGTGAAATTTTAGCAGGCTTTACATTAACCTTCGGCAAATATTGGACATGATCCCTTTTTGTGTCGGGCACTTTGGTGTATTATAAATTTCAACGAACGTCGTGATCTTTGAGTTGCGCTGCTGTGGCGTAAACATGGTTATTTAAGGCGGCCTTAGACGGTACTGGATGTTTATAATCAATTATATTTGGCAATTAAATAGAAGAAACATCGATCTTTGCGCATTTATAAATTTAATGAAGAAAACATAAAAAGTTATCAGAATTATAAACAAATTTTGGGTAATTCTGGATCAACCTCCATATAATGTAATAAACAGATTTTATAAATCTTACAATATCAGTTTTTTTTTTCAAGATGAACTCCTGTCGGATTTGTTAATGGCTGTTTGATGATCATACAAAGACAGTTAAAGGCAACGAAAAGGAATGCAAGGGAATAAATGCTGCCAGTGAGATAAAAAATAACAGTTTAAAAGTTGAATCGGAATAATATATCTACATTGAGTGTAGAAAGATGTACTTTAACCCACATTACACTAAAAGAGACACTAAGACAGAAAAAGTAAACACTGATGCCACCATTAACACCATTGAGATCAATGACTGATAAGTTTTCATACAAAAAAGATTGTTTATATTGTGGTCAATCTGTAATAAGTAAGGGTAAAACAAGGAAGTGTGATGTTTTGCCAGTAAATACACTAGAACCTACTATATACAGAGGAATGACTGTTTGTCTGATACAGTGAGAGCAAGGATAGAACAGGTTCACAACTTGCTTGTAGCCGATGCTCTTTACCATCAAACATGTTTATGCTCCTCTAATTTCAGAACTGGAAAAGATATACCAGAAGAATTTCAGGTGCTACCATCTAGTGATAAAAAGTGAAAGATTGGTCGACCAGAAATTACAGAAGCAAGTGACGCTTAGTAAAAGTCATGACATTCTTGTGCTTATGCTTAGCGAAGATATTTTACAAATTAAAATTTGCAAATATTTTTTTTTTTACATTTTATGCTCAAATGTATCAAATATTTGAAATTGACCTTCCAAAAGGTCAATGTCCCCTCTTTTGACCCAATGTCATGGTGTTATATAATGACTCAGAAAAAAAATACAACATATGTGCTTGAAAGTATTCAAGTTAATATAAAACTCAATTTTATTATCATAGATAATATAAATTTCCTTAATGTTTCTTTATTTTGTATAAAATTACCCCACCCACTAGCTGTACAATGTTAATATAAATATTT
Source organism: Ruditapes philippinarum (assembly GCF_026571515.1). Taxonomy (NCBI): domain Eukaryota; kingdom Metazoa; phylum Mollusca; class Bivalvia; order Venerida; family Veneridae; genus Ruditapes; species Ruditapes philippinarum. The sequence continues at coordinate 6,294 of NW_026851554.1, forward strand.
CAATATATGCATTAAATATTGATGAAATGTAAATTAAATTCATAAAACGTTAAAACTTGGCAGTTTTCTCATGTAAGTTAACCTTTATGTATTTTTCTGTTTAATAACATAGAGCTTTCAATAAATTGTTGAATTACAGCAATGTAAAAATATTATATTACCCCACCCACTTAAGTTAATTAATAAATTTTAGAAAGGTAAAAGTAGTTTCTTTAAACAAAAACAACTTTTTGATTACTTTATGTTACTATAGGGATAGATTAAGCAATATTTTTATGCATATTATATATAAAACTGATTGGAAAATTGTATGTGTGTATTATATTGAGTTCAAATTAAAAAAAATAAATTCAATATGATACCCATAAATTTGATCTCGATTTTTGAAAACATTCTCCAATTTAGATTTTTCTAGACTTTTGATATGTTATACAATATAGGTCTGGGGTTTTAAAACACTCAAAATATTTTCTGTTGCAATTTGTTTGAGGTTTGACTCTATTTTGAGCTAGAATGACTGGACTATTTTATCTTATTTTATTTTTCATTATTTATTTTTTGTGTTTATTGTTATTTTAATTTATTTTTTATTGTTATTATTGCTATTTCTTTTCATTTTATCTTTATTGATTTTCAGGATCTTTTGAGGTGTACGTCAACGACAGTTTAATGTATTCAAAACTTCGGAACGGCGGTTACCCATACGAAGATGACGTCAGTAATTTCGTCACCATCCTTATAATTTTTTATATAACATCTTGTATTTATAACATCTTGTATATTTGGAGCATTAATTCAAAATCTATGTTGATAATTTTAAAATGCTCTTCAGTGATTTAAAAAAAAACAATTTAAGTACATATAAAAAAAAATATTGTTGACATGTTTTTTGAAATTAACGATAAAATGAAATTTCGTGATTTCATAGGTCTTTTTAATTGACTTGTCTTAACCTATATAAAAATGTTAATGATATAAGCTTTCAGGTTATAGCTTTATGCTTTCAGGTATTGCTTGCAATCGAGAAAGTCAAGCGAGGACACGAAGTCAAACTTGTTAGGAGCGGAAGGTCCATTCTCTGTTCGATTCTTTAGAGATAATGACGTCACAGATACCCTGCACGAGACATAATCATTCCGGAGAAAAAAAATCAATAGTTTATAAAAAAAAAAACTAAGTGTTACATGAGATGTACATATATTGACAACATTTGTGTTAGCATAGCCTACAATGACGTTTCACATCGAAAATTAAAGTGATGTGGGACTGAAAAATGCACGTGCAAACACAGACACTTGGGGTGTAGAGCTCAAGTCACCTTTTAAATCAAAATAAAATGCATATTTGTCAATCCCAGCACATGTACTTATCATATACATTAAAAAACTTAATATAAGCCGTTTTGGAAATTTCATATTTCAACGTCTATAATAATACACAAGATAAAAATGTTCGCCTGAAAAAAATCCGCACACCTACTCTCAAAATCACCATGTATTTTATTCCATTTCCAATATTTTCACATAATCCTTTGATCCATCGACACAGAATATATTATTCTCCACGATGATGGTCAAATTTAAACTTCAACATAAATATAAATAACGCAACAGGCGAAATAAACATCAAAATTATCGCCGTTTTACTCCGTTTTCAAAATCTTGAAATCAACAAATTCAAAATTGGCTTCCAGCTTTGTTGTATTCAAATGCGCCGCGCTTTGAAAATCGGAACCAACATATTACCGAATAGCTCCGACTATAGCCAGACTGGTTCTCATCTTCAAAACGCGGCGCATTTGAATACGGCAAAGCTGGGACATTAAGCACATCAAAGTGTGTATAGTTGATGAAGAGATGACAGTCAAAATAAGTTTACATTTTGCTATATAATTCTCTTGGCATGAACAATAAATGACTCACGTGACCCACGGATATTTCTATTAATATCCGACTGAATTAACCTGTTACGTTCAATTAATGAAAAGGGTGGGCAGTCTTTTTTGCAGATTTATATTTTATCCTAGACATTTTTTTTCAATAAAAATGTGAAAATTATAGGAATTTAAACAAAATTGTTTTCTTTAAAAAATGAATTATTTTTTCACTTTAATATTTGATTTTAAAAATAGTATATGTTAGTCTAATGCCAGTGAAAAGCGAGGTAATCATCTATCAGGACATTCGTGAAAATTCTGGTCAGTCAAATGTATCAGACATTATTTTAAGTCAGGTTTAATGGGTATTTCTATTGGAAAATTGATATGAGCCGCGCCATGACAAAACCAACGTAATGCGTTTGCGACCAGCATGGAATAGTGTGTTTGCAGCCTGCGCATCCGCGCAGTCTGATCAGGATCCATGCTGTTCGCTTACAAACCCTATTACAACTAGAGCCATGTCAACATGGCCATCCCCCGCCGAATGTGTTTGCTCATTGGAAGAATGTATATGTAGTAGAGCAGAATAACTTCATTTTAAGAGGTCTTTTGGTAATGAAAACTGATGGCTATAGTGATTACAGATTTGAAACCTATGTGAATACTGTTATCATTCTTGTGCACTGCACTCCTCCTCAATGAGGTCTATCCAGCTATGAAGTTTCAAGTTGATAACTCAAATACTTTTAGAGATATGCTCCGGACAAAAATGTCGGACGGAAGGACGGACGGAAGGTCGGACGGACGGACGGAGACTATTTCTATATCCTCCGCCGAAAATTTTCGGCGCGGGATAAAAAGAGATACTGATAGCGAACAGCATGGATCCTGATCAGTCTGTCTGTCTGTCTGTCCGTCCGTCCGCCACACTTACGTGTCCGGTCCATAACTATGTCATTTATCAAAGGAATTTGTTAATTTGGAACTTGGCACAAATGTCTGTTATAATAAGACGATGTGTCATGAAAAAGACCAGACCCCTTATCCTTGGTCAAAATCACACTTGGTGATTAAAAGTCAACAGGTATATATCGTGTCCGGTCCGTAAATTACTTATCCATTAAGGGATATTGATAATACTTGCTACAAATATTCACAAAATGAGAACATGTGTCATGCGAAACAACCAGTCGGGCTACCTTAAGGTCAAGTATCGTGATACATACTTATATATGACATTATCGCGATACATATATTAACATGACGATATTGCTATATTTTTATACATGAAAATGTCGCGATACATATTTAACATAACACCTGTGAATGACACGGTGATCAAATAGCTGTTACTTTTTGCAATATGAATAAATGCAAATAGCAAACAAATTTTGTTGTTTTTATGCAAACGCGCTGCACATCAAGTCTCTTCTCTTTTGGTTTGCAAAATAGTTGTCTTGAATACTGACCAGAGAATTTTGGTAGTTCATAAAAGCCCATAATGCAGACAGAATTAATTATACTATAGTCACCTCTTGTTATGACACCGAAATACATGATTATGTGAAGTTTCAAGCGAGAACTTTTTTATATTTTTTCAGCAACTGGTGATACATACAGGACTTCAATTACAAATTTTCTAAGGTCACAAAAGGCCATAATGCAGTCAAATATATGCCAAGAGTTATGGACCGTGAATAAGTGACCTTTTATGCTCTCAAATAGGTGTGCGAAAGCAAAAGATGATGTACAAGAAATTGAACGTAAAACTTTCACCGAGTGTTACTCCGACATCGACCCATTAAGGCTCATTATTCTTCGAACAGTCGAGATAAAATGAACCATGACCCTAACAAATAATGTGCCCTAACTGGCACGCAAGGGCAGCATCTAGGCTTTTTCCGTCAATCTTCGGTAAAAATCAATTATAAAAAATATCGAAAAACTGGCCTGCTAACATTTCCACTTTCCATACAAAGTCATAGCGTCTCAAGTTACTTTATTTTGTATTTTTACATTTATGATGTTGGAAATTAAAATTTTACTGTAGTTTTTCAATCAATAGTATAATACCTATTCATCACATTTATCGATCTCGAAACCAAATACTTTACAGATCTTTGGTACAGAATTAAACAGAATAGATTCTTTTCATCTTTTTTAATTTAAATCAAATCGCTTTAAAAGCATTCATCTATTCGGTGTTTGAAAACGTCTTTCGATCTTGTTGAATTTACCAATTTTGCTACTGGTTTATTTAATATATATCAAATGTGTTAAATAATTTAAGTTGGCTGGCAAACCTTCTAAACAGGAGTATTTATAAAATTAATATTTGCACAAGTACATTAAACATTTCAGACCTCCAAAATCTGGATAATTCATTTATCTTAAAAAAGTTTCTTAAGAAAAATATATATATATAAAGATATAAAGAAAAAAAGGAAGAAGTAAAAAAACGTACTTGGAAATTTGAATATTGTGTAAATCACTTACTTTGTTTTTACTGTAACAAATTTTTACATTTTAAATAGGCGGAATAACTAAGACGAGTCTTTAGATATGCGCGAGTGATTGAGATAAAATAATTGTTTTAAGGCCAAATATGTTCTATAATCAATACGACTATAGGTCGCGTCATATGGACAAGAATTATTATTTTACGAAAACTGATGAAAGTAAAAAGGGGGACTATGATATATTACGAATAAATCACGACGAGACGGATAGACAGACGGGTGAATACATCGATGACCCGGATGAACACGATGATTACGGTAGGGATAAATTACCTCGTACACGAGAATCACGTGCCAGAGGAAAACAAGTTCACGTATTAGTAACGCATTGGTGAGTTTGTTTATATGTGAATTTACTGTTTCGTGAAAAATGATAAAATATGTATATGAAGTTAGATAATTTATGAACTTTCTTACATCATTTTTATAAGCTTTTTATGCAAGATTAGAACGAAAAGAAATATTGGGTAATCAAAACCGTCTAAGCTATTCACTTAAAAGCTGCACGCCTCCAGACGAGTAAAACTATTTAAAGAAAATAAGCCTTAAGAAAAATGCTCTAAGATTTTAAGGAGTATAACAAGAGCTGTCGGTAGGACAGCATTGCTCGACTATTCTTAGAGTTTGATAGTTAAAGTACCTTGATAATGTAAAATTTTCTAAGATAACAAAAGGGCAAAATGTTTCTTTAAATCAATGTTACAGTTATAGGCCTTGGAGAGAGTCCTATTATGCTCTCAAAGAAGAGTATAAAATTTCAACTTGTTTCAAAGCCAGATCTCAATAGAATATGAAAATATCTGAGGTGGTATGCAAACTTAAATGTAAATTCTAACTTGAAAAAAGAGGCATTATTCTGCCAAATGCTTTATAGAGTTACCCTCTCCTGTCTACAGGAACCATATGTCAATGGATTTTAAAAATATATGAAGGGATACAAATACTTTAAATGTAAATTCTAAGTCGAAACGGGGGCATAATTATGTCAAAATGCTTGATACAGTTACCTCCTCCTGTCAACAAGTTAGGGTCATGATGGTGAACTAGTGTGCAAAGTTTCAGGGCAATATGTCAATGGACTTAAAATAGTTGAGGTATTACAAAAACTTTAACCAAAATTCTAAGTTGAAAAAGGGGCATAATTCTGTAAAAATGCTTGATACAGTTATCTCCTCCTGTCTACAGGTTGCTATCGCTCCCGTCGAAGTTTCTAATTTCTGTAGAACAGCACAGGTGAACACTAACATATACATAATATCCGCTCATTTTCGATAAGATGTGTGAATCATAATTAATTTATTTTGTTAACATTTAAGCCATGCTTAAGGTTTTATTATATGTACTGTCCTTTTTATGTTATAAGGTCTGGATGAATAGGTCAGGGTGTCTGTGACAATCTTCGACTAGCAATAGAAGATAACTATGACGAAGAAGACGTTTCATTTGAACAGAGAAAAGGCGCAATAAGTATAGCATTTGTTTTAACATTCTTTTTCTATATAAATAGTTGCTTTAACCCATTACCCGATATACACGCCTTTTAACGCCTTTTTCACCCCCCCCCTCCCTATTTGTTGTCCCAAATGGTGAAAAAAATGTCTTATTTAGGCCCCCAACACTTTTTTTGTTTGAGAAATTTTGCTTAAAAAAGTGACCACTTTTACGGCGCCGCCTCCCATCTTAAAGATACATCAGGGAGGTGCCAGAAGGGGAATGTAACCCCTTCTGTTTGGGGGTTTGAAGGAGGGCGGCAGTCCCCCTCATCGCCAAGAAAATTTTGGACTTGTGAGAGGCTAAAAATGACCCCAGGTCGATCATAAGGTAACGTGTAACCAACGCTGAAAAGCCTTTGACTCTATCTCAATCCATTGGGAAGTTGCAGCACTTAGAAATCAATTTTGATGGAAAAAGTCAACGCAAAATAGTGATTTTTGGTAATTTTAAGATGTCCCCTCTTTGCCATGGTAACAGGAAATTTCAGACTGAGCATGTCGTTACAAAGGCAATGGTCCAGTCAACATATGTGCCAATTTTGATGAGTATTGAACAGTTTTTTTTAGTTTCATAGCAGTTTGAACTTGTAAAAGGAGGCTTTTCAATGAAAACAGCCAATTTTCACAAAATGCTCATGAAGTAATAGGTTAACATCAGAAATGAAACTTACCGACCAATAGATTATTTGATGCTGTTACGTATAAAGCCTCTTATCCACGCCTTTCTTTTCCCTTTTTTGGGGGGGAGGGGGGGGGAGCAAAATTAAATGGCAAATTAGACGATATTTTTTCTGCATGGAACATTTTATAAATTATTAGATTACTAACTAAATGTTGATAACATTTTCTTTTCCAAAAAAAAAAAATCTTCATAGGCAGTCACGGGATGAGAGGTATTTTATGTCTCGTTTAAAATAATAAATACATGTACATTTGTATATGTAATAGTAGCTCTTAATCAACATTTTTAATTTATAATTTTCTTAGTCTTTTATATTGAAGGTCATGCTTGTATATATTGTGAGGACCTAGATATGCTATTTGTGTCGTCTGATATTATGCGTTTTTTTCTGGGGGGGGGGGTTTTATTGGGGGAGGGGGTGGGGGTATTATATTTTATTTCATTTATTTTTTAAATTTATTTATTCAGTTTTCTCTGATTTTCATTATTTTTTTTATTATTATTTTTATTTTATTTTTATCATTATCATTATTATTATCATTATCGTTTGTCGTTTGTCGTTGTCGTCGTCGTCGTCGTTGTTGTTACTATTACTATTATTATTATCATTATCATTATCATTATTATTTTTATTATTATTATATTATTATTATTATTATTATTATTATTATTATTATTATCATAATTATTATTATTACTTTTTTCATTTTATTTTTATTGTTTTTCAGATTCCTTTGAGGTGTACGTCAACGACAGTTTAATGTATTCAAGACTTCGGAACGGCGGTTACCCATACGAAGATGACGTTAGTAATTTCGTCACCATCCTTATAATTTTTTTATAACATCTTGTATTTATAAAATCTTGTATTTTCGGAACATTAATTCAAAATCTATATTGATCATTTGAAAATGCTCTTTATATGCTCTTAAAAAACAAGTTAAGTACACATAAACAGAATAGTGTTGACATGTTGTTGAAATTAACGATAAAATAAATTGTCGTAATTCCAAAGGTCATTTTTATTAACTTTTCTTAATCCATATAAAGAATGTTAACGATATAAGCTTTCAGGTTAAAGCTTTATGCTTTTAGGTATTGCTTGCAATAGAGAAAGCCCAGCGAGGACACGAAGTCAAACTTGTTAGAAGCGGAAAGTCAATTCTCTGTTCGATTCTTTAGAGGTGATGACGTCACAGATTCCCTGCACGAGACATTATCCTTCGGGAGAAAAAAACAACAATAGTTTATAGATCTATAAAAAAATCAAAAACAAGTGTTACAAACCATGAGATGTACATATATTGACAACATTAGTGTTTGCATAGCCTACAATGACGTTTCACGTCGAAAGTTATGATGTGGGACTGATAAATGCACATGCAAATGCGATGTTGGAATTTACTTATCTTTGTGTAACTACCAATAAAATCACACGATACTCATCTATCACATTTTTTTTTAAAGAAATCATTTGAGCCGTGTCATGACAAAACCAATGTATTGGGTTTGCGACCAGCAATTTTGCAAGGAAAAAAGCAAAGGGCCTGATCAGTACAGTAACCACTGCCACCACAAGTAAATTCGGCTTAAGAGAGCCGAATATATTTTTTTTTTCACTTTTAATTTTTAAAAAGAATACTTTATATCATTTTAATTTTCTTTCATTAAATTGTTATGCTTACTGTACAAGAAAGTAAAAAAATATACGTTATAAAATATAAAAAAAAAAATTAAACATAACGAAAGATATTTTCACTGTGACACCGTATGTGTAGTAAATAATGACTGAAGTTCGATTGCACAAACGATTTTGATCCGGCACTTATTACAAATTGAGTGTTATTTGGTAAGGATGTAATTGTAAATCTGCCAGTTGGATATGGGAAAAGCCTTGTTTACCAGTTGTTGCCTGGCATCATGAAGAAGAAGGGGCTAACAAAGAATGTTGTATTGGTCTTATCCCCCTTAAATATAACACAGGAGGAGCAGTTAAATATTTTAGGATCTAGTGGTGTGACATCATGTAGGTTACCATACAGTGATAAGGAACCAGAGTTTGACCTAGATTTGTCAAAAAATCTTGAAAATTCAGTCATATTTGCACACCCAGAGGCCTTGTTAAACACTGACTGTAGAAAGTCACTTCTCCAAGACAGGGCTTTCATAGATGCAGTGGCAGCAGTGACAATTGATGAATGTCACATTGTTGGGGAATGGTAAATGCATTAATTATACTATACCTGAAACCTGCATGATCTATATTCTTGTGGTTTTTTTTTTTAATTTAAAAAAAAAATATTTTTTTCATGAGTAAAACAGTACAGGGTATTTGCAAGCTGACATTATTAAAGTTAAGACTTGAATGACTCATAAAATGATTATTATTAATGTATTAATTTGGTAAGTATAATCAATTAGTCTACTGAGTAATTCCATTTATTTATCATAAATTTAATTGATGAATAAAAAACCTCAGTATCAAAGTAGCAAAGCGTGGCGTAACCGCTGTGAGGAGTTTGAGGCTAGGTCCGGAGTAAAAAAATTCAAAACTCAAACTCAGATCCCGGGTATTTGATTGGTCAGAGACTTGCACTAATTGTGCACTGACCCATGAAAATCCTAATATTGGACACAAATTTTTAAAATAGGTTTTATCAGCCTTAAACTTTTGGCTTTTCAATCGATTTTTAGAACTTGTTCTATGATTTCAAGCTATTACTTGTTATTGACCCGGAACTCCTTGGTTATCGTTCATAAAATATCGCATTTTTTCAGCCCTTTCTATCAGTTTTCGGAAAGGAACTATTATTGATAATAGCCGAGATGTTTCGATTAGGAAAGGGCCGAGAAGATCCATGGTACAAAAAACGTTTGTTTATGTTATTGCTTGTGTGTTTTTTTAGATATCTTGATGTTAATATGTTCGTTAGTTCGTCCGTGTGTTATGTCGTGTTTTACTTGATTGATTGATTGATTGATTGATTGATTGATTGATTGATTGATTGATCGATTTTTTGTTTAAAATATTATGGAATATGGTAGAATATGCAAGAACAAAAATATGTGACACACTGAACAACCCTGTTGTTTAATGCAAGTAAAGTCACCTTCAACATAGTTTCTCCCGTTTAAAATACCAAAATTTGCATTTAAATAAAACAAACAATTAAAACATCCCCATATCCATTGCATATTGATCTTATTTCTACAAGGTATACAGTCAACACCTTCATATTACTGTATAGTATTATGGCTGATTTGAAACGCTTTTGTGCGTCGTGTTGGCGCTAGCGACAACAGAACAAAGCGCCAAAGAGCGCGTTGTCGGACTTCCGTCTGGTCGTCCTGTCGCTAACGATGTACGCCAAACGGCGAGTTGTCGTGCGGAGTGTTTTCGCGATGTCACACTGTCGCTCGGTTCAAGTCGAAGGATTGGCATATAATCCAAGAGACAGGGCGACAGCGCGACAACGCGCCGATTGGCGCAATGTCGCGTTGTCGCTAGCGACAAGACGAAAAATCACATCTTTAGCATGAATACTCAATTTAAAGGTAGGTGTAAGGGTATTTTGATAAGTAAGTCAATGAAAAAAAATACAGTAGTGTGGCCTTAAATAGAGTCATAAACGGGTATTTAAATGATCCCTTTATGTTGATACACATAGACACCATATAGAAGTTTTTCATAAAATACAGTTTTGACACACTTTGAGATGAGATAATGAAAATATTGTTGATCTCTTTTAATGCATTTATGGATAGACAATCATTGTAAAAAACTGCATCAAATTGAATTGTGTGGTCATTCCATCTTCTTTCAATTCAACAAAGTTTCCAAACGATTTCCGTCAGTCTTCGGATAAGGACTATTTAAGGTTATTATTGGAGAGGTCATCAGACCTCTCCATAGTGTTCAGACTGATTGCTGGCGGCATCCATTTTTGCGTATCTGATTGCAGTGAATGAATCTCATTTTAAGCGTAAAATCATTAGGAGCAGTCTACAAAAATTGTTTTGCGCATGCCCCGTTTCAAAACACGGCTTAACTTAAACGAAAAATTAACATCGAAGTGAACAAATCGGTACATAAAAAATCGGAAAATATCATTTACGTTACTTAACACTACGTGCATGGATGCTTCATTTCGTAACTGTATAAATCGATTACCGTATTGTTTTCTGAATAACGTTTTACTATTTCATGTTCTGATAAATAGTTAAAGTAAACATTAAAGCTACAATATCACCATCCACTACATATACCGCCTCCGTGGTCGAGGGGTTAGAGTCGATGACTTTTAATACAGTAAGCTCTCTGGCGTGGGTTCGATCCCCGGATGATGCTATTTTTTGTTAGTTTAGCGCTGAGGAAGGTTGTCTAGTACTGGTGTAACTCTCCAGGAACGATGGTTAGGAAACTACCCGCCTATATGACTAAAATACTGTTGGGAAAAGGCGTACAATGAAACAAACAAACATATTATATGACCGAGTGTACCGTGTATTGAACCGGTATATCTAAATAACGCAAAGGGAGATTTTTTGGTGCAAATGGCACAAATTTTATCTCAAGTTTGTATTTCTTCTAATATTGTGGTTGGAGGCATGCAGCTTTATATACTGTTTATTCCAATAAACAGTATTTAACAGTATAACAGTATATAACAGTATTTACTGTTTATTCCAATCAAATGATATCAACATTTTTTATGTAAACTTGTTTGATTAACATACTTTATACTCGTTTGGGAAAATGTAGAGGAAATGCTTCCTTATATTTAACAAAACAGTGACCGAAAATTTGCTTATTGAACTTTACAAGAAACTTTTATTTTGAAAATACTTTTAATATATATATATAATTTTTCTACAAAGGGAACTGAATTTAAAATACAAATGTAAATGATATATATCATTTAATTTACATTAAGTAATTTTACAAATTTTTTTGTAGAAAAAGTATCCCTAATGCGCCAAGAAAAAAGTCCATTTCTCCGGCATATAATCTTTTAAAACATTAAAAAAAGATGAAATGTAAAACAAACTTTCATTGCAATATATATAATAAATTCTATTTTGTTTAATAATTGTAATTTATAAACATTCATTGTGTCTGTTATGCAAAAATATCCCCAAATATTTTCGAATTAAGCAAATTTTCGACAGCAGCAAAAAGACCTCTCGCATGCTTCTTTTTAAAGAAGCAAACTTGTAGATAATAGCCGAGGATGTTATGATTGCAAAATATTGCTCTTGAATTCGGAACACCTTGCCGATTACTAGTTATTTATTATTATTCTAAATCTGACGTTGTACTGAAAGGACCGAAACGTTGCGATTTGTATGTACATGTATATTTTGTCCTTTTATCGGATAAAGTTTAATTCCCTTTAACTAGCGGTAAAGTACACTGGACAATGCTGTGCATTGTAAAGCGTTTAAATATTGTTTGGAATGAACTTGGGTTTGATTTATTTGTCAAACAAAGTATATTTGCCTTTCATCAATTATATAGCATGCATTATATTTATCATAACATTCATAACTTCGCCATTTCAATTCGAACGATAACAAAATTGATACTATATAATATCACATGAAAAGAAAATCTTAGTACAGTTTGGAAAAAAAGTATAAAAAGTAAAGATTTTTTTCATGACAAAACCAACATAGTGCGTTTGCGACCAGCATGGATCCAGACCAGCCTGCGCATCCGCGCAGTCTGATCAGGATCCATGCTGTTCTCTACTTGTAATAGGGTTGGTAAGCGAACAGCATGGATCCTGATCAGACTGCGCGGTTGCGCAGGCTGGTCTGGATCTATGCTGGTCGCAAACGCACTAGGTTGGTTTTGTCGTGAAGCGGCTCATTTCTGTTGCGGTCATTTATTCCCATGTTCACGCCACAAAAAAACGTCTTCTCAATTACTGCACGGTGCAGAATTTTCTTTGTAAAAAAATAAATATCCAGTTTCTTATCATTTTTAACCAAATTTACCGAACACCAGTAAGTGATTTCTTCCAAAATGAGCATGTTGAGCAGTTAACCAGTTCGATTATAAGTAATTGTTGTAGTTATTAAATTAACCACTTTAAAGTCGGTCTCGAAACTAACCAGCACTCGTCCAAACATATTTATTTTAGTTCAGTTGCGAAACAAGTTATTGCAACTTATATCAATCACTTTCGAGCCCCCTTCCTGGAACTAACCATTACTTGTGTTATGTGAGAAACATGGTCGTGGCCAGGTAGGGTCAGCACTTGTGATATTTAATGCAACACCCTCGTAACCCTTGACTGGTTCGAACTCTTGACCCCCATGAATTGTGAGAGACGGTACATCACAGCTTCCTTTAACTTTATTTGCAACGGAAGCGCAAATACTTTTACAGCCATTACTAATTGTTATTTATCTATCTACTCATTAATAATTTTTTTCATTTTTCCTTTTTCTGTCAAAACAGCAAAATAAATCAAACAAGAAAAGAGCATTACCTTTTTTACATATAATTTTATATGTCCTTAGAAATTATTCAGAGATGACGCAAATACTGTAAAAGCCATTATTGTATTAATTTGCTAGCAGAACAAATTTAACGAGAAACGAGTCTTACCTGTTAATTGTGTTTATTTAGATCCTTAGAAAATTTATCAGAGATAACGCACTTCGATCGAATCACTTTAATTGTCACTTTTATCTCGTTAAAAGTACATAGTTTCCTTACCAAAATCGATTACTTTTTAGTCCGTTTGTGTTAAAAGTTCTATTTTTACTATCTAACTGAACTGGTAAACGTCCAAATATAGATACGGTTTATAATGCCACTTTAATGCCCCCAGGGGATTACGTGGATTATTGTTTATGACAATGGTCAGCTAATCCTTATGGCCCGTATTCAAAACAATACAATACAATACAGTTATATTTGTTTTAAACATTATAACAACGTTTCTAGCATAATAATAGACAGGTAACATGGTTAATAGCAACAATATGCACACACAAAAAATGTTATCAAATCTGTGTTAGCGGAGGGATATTTCTTATATGACAAAATACATGTATATAAATCTTGATTTGATTTTTTTTTGTGATGAAATACAAATTTTTGTAGAATTTTGTTGTGAAAACTATCTAGAATGAAAGAAAATGGTCTAACTAAGAAAAAGAATTCGAACACCAATATCTTTTATTCAGTCGTTAACGCTGTACAGACGTTTAAAGTATTGTTTACGTGACGTCACAATGTAGCGCCAAATAGCACGTAAAAAACAATCAAATCAAGTACGCTATTTTAATGTCGCAAACGAGTTAAGTTTTACATTTATTTCACCTTTAATAATTTTTATTTCGCTTGAAAAATTATAGAGTGAAATAAAATAAACAAACAAAGTTTTATCAACGTTTCCAAAATTCGTTATTCTACACACAGAAGATTTAACGACAGTTTTTATATTTTTTCTTGAAAAGTAGTCCGGCAAACATGCATACCACGTGATCAAGTGCCGTAGATCAGTAAAAATATACGGCACCTTGTTATCGGGCCGAAATTGATACAAGTGACAGGATAAATAGAGAATAATAGGTTGGTGCCGTGGATGGAGAAAGTTTATCTGGCGAGGCGGAAGAATTTATTGGGTGAGCCTCAGGCGAACCCAATAAATTCCGGAGCAGAGCCAGATAAACTTTCTCCATCCACGGCACCAATCTATTATTCTATTTATCCCGTCACCGTTTTTTTAAAGAATTTTATTAGGCAAACTACCTTTATTCACAGTATATATAAACAAAAAAGGCCCGAAGTGTGCATTATTCTACAACAATGCACTTGCCGTTCTTATTATCTCCCTGCGTATTTTCACATTAAGGGCGCCATTTTGTTTGAAAAATGTGATAAATAAATACAATTTTTTGTCGAATTATGTTGTGAAAACTATCTAGAATGAAAGAAAATGGTCTAACTAAGAAAATGAATTCGAACACCAATATCTTTTATTCAGTCGTTAACGCTGTACAGACGTTTAAAGTATTGTTACGTGACGTCACAATGTAGCGCCAAACAGCACGTGCAAAACAATCAGATCAAGTACGCTATCTTAATGTCGAAAACGAGTTAAGTTTTACATTTATTTCACTTTTAATAATTTTTATTTCGCTTGAAAAATTATAGAGTGAAATAAAATAAACAAACAAAGTTTTATCAACATTTCCAAAATTCCGTTATTCTACACACAGAAGATTTAACGACAGTTTTTATATTTTTTCTTGAAAAGTAGTCCGGCAAACATGCATACCACGTGATCAAGTGCCGTAGATCAGTAAAAATATACGGCACCTTGTTATCGGGCCGAAATTGATACAAGTGACAGGATAAAGAAAGCTTTTGGGACATTAAAATTTCGGCGTCATTAAGAATCTTAAATAAATTAAATAAAGAAAATGAAGCATGTTGCGAAATACGTTTTTGGGTGCGAGACCAGTTACCATTTTTAAACAACGTTATTCCTAGATATTTAAAAGAGAAAACTATTTCAATTAGAGTGTTGTCAATACAAACATCAAATGCCGTATGTCTGCTACGTTCAAAAATTATAGTTTTTGTTTTAGAAGTATTAATCTTGGATCCACAAATATTACAATAATTAATAACGACATCGTTTAACATTAACTGTACGGAAACTGGCGAAAAAGAGAATAGTGCCTAGTCGTCGGCATACAGTAGTTGAACCAGTTTAAGCTCATTTAAAGTAAAAATCCCAGCAAGGTCTTAATAAATATATTGTGTTCTGTCTTTGATGTTTAACATAAAAAGAATAGACGAACTGGGGTCTCCTTGTTTTAGACCTATATTTGAGCTAAAATATTCTGAATATGAGATTGTATACCTTTACACATGATTTAACAGTCTTGTGCATAGATTTTATAACGTTCACTAATTTGAAACTTACGTTTTCTGAAATGTGTTTTTGCCATAGAAATGCTCTTTCAATATTATCAAAACACTGTTGGTAATCAATAAAGATGCAGTATAATATATATCCTGAATTAATGACTTTAGCTATTATAGAATGTAAAATAAATATATATAATCAATATAAAAGACTTCCCTTTCTGCAAACCAAAATACAAAAATGGCCTTTTATTCATTCATAATGAAAATGAAGACTTTCCTTGAAGAAAACTTATAAGAACCAAAATTAAAAGTTTTGTAAAGTGTAGAAACAAAAATCTCAACGTTTGACTATGTTCGTAAAAGACTCCGACAAGATTCTACTAAAAATCTCAATTCCGCGAAAACTTCAAAGCCCTCGGCTTTACATTTAGAATTACTCTGGTTTATTATGCAAAAAATAATTCAATCGAATCGCACACATTTTTCCAAAGCTATATTTGACTTTCGGAGCTCTTCGGCAATTATCCATAATCATCCTGGACTTAACACGGATTTAAAATGTTTCAACTACAGTAGATGTGATAAATATCAGACTGTTTACCTCTTTAATAAATAATACATGTACTATTCAACATCCAAAGAAAATTAGTCTTTATCAGTAAATTATGACTTTAAAATATGTAAGACGATCAAAATAAATTTAGATTTCCCACTGACTTACAATAATAACTTCATCCAAATTATAGTCAAAATAAACATTAGTAATTTTGCTTCTTCAAATATATAGAAAAAAAGTATATAAATAGTGTAACATTTCCTTCTAAAAATTCACTTAGTTTAGGTGTACATTTGCACGATAAAGTGTAACAATTCACAGCATTTACTTACTATTTGTTTACATATTTAACTTAACTTAGACCGAAATATTTCTTCTCTCATTCTTAGCATTCATACTTTTTTAATTGAGGTCCTTAACCAAAATTTGACGGAAAAAGCCGACAATGTGCGAATGTATGGTCAAATCAGACATATCAGAATACATGTGCCTAAAAACTATTCTACACCGTAACTTTATTTATATATATATATATTATAAAAACGGAATTTAAACAACTAACAGCTAGCATTAAAATAAAAGAAAATGCAGTTTAAATTTTAAAAATGTATAAAGAACGTGAAAATGCCGGAAATGATGTCCTTTACAAACGCGTCGCTTATAAAGTCATGGACAAAATAAATTGGACGTAAAATAAGTTTTACAAAAGTATCATAAGTATTGTCTGTCATTAATACAAAATTCCTAGATTATGCTTTTCACGGCCCAGTTCAGGGGAAAAGTGTCATATGATACTGTTACGGAAGAATTGAACGGATTAATTAAGTGATTGTTATCATGTGTGCAAACATGTCTTTGAAAAGAGCCAAAAGTTTTTTTTACGAAACAACAAAACATTCTTAGAAACTTCATTCAGCCAACTCATTCAAGTAACTTGAGTATAAATAATAATCACTGAAAAGCCAATTAAGTATCATTGAAAAGTCATCTAAATATAAGAAACTGTTGATGCTATAAAAGCATTTCACTCTTCACAGTCAGACTGAACATTTGTTACGGTGGTTAATTCTCGCCAATTAACTCAAATGGAACGAACATCTTTGCCAAAATGATAGTCTCATCATATTATATGTAAGCTGCGCATTCATTTGACTTTAATCATCAAAATTTAAAGTTATGGAGCAAACATCAGATAAGAATAAGTCGAACTAAACATGCTTTCTCACAATACCGAAACATGTATAATTATAATCGAATTCCAACTTAAAATGCCATGTTTATAATGCATGTACGATAAATAAACTAAACTCATAATTTTCTTCCAATGCAAGAAATAATTAGATTTTTAATAATTTATTCTTTTGGCATCTTCCACTTCATTAAAATACATGTACACTCTTTTACACGACATGGTTACACTTTTGCAATGTATATTGAGTGTTGCTATGTGTCATCTTTAGAAGTCTTCATATGTGTTGCAAAGCTTGCAAAATGTAAACAAAGTACTATTTTGACTTCCACAAAATACAAGATACTAACTCGCTATACCAATTACCAAAGAGCAAGAGAAGCGAAAGAATGTTTAGCTATATGGTCAATTAGTTAGTTTGGAAACTGTTATAAGATATAACAACTAAAAAGGATTTGAGAAATAAAGATGATAGCATGTCGGGGGCTTGGTGGGCCTTTAAAACTTGTTCCCTTGAATGTGTTGGAAACATGTCAATAAGATATATAGAGAATACCATGATTTTGCCTGATCTTACAAAATTTATCACCCAAGGCTTAGAAAAAAGGACGAGGTTTTTTTTCGCTCCGAGTCTGATCATTTTTGTTATCAGACATTTGTTTGGTTTTTCATTTATCATGTTTTCTAATGCGCGTTTCTTTCTTTCAATTTCAAATGAAACAATCAAACACTGTCAATAACTTCTTGAGTTCATGCCGCGCACAGTTATATTCCAAGTATCATACCATATGAAATAGTCCAAAATGTTTTAGTTTAATGTAAGAGATTCTTACATATTCAAAATTTCTATTAGTTTCAAAGTTAATCGGTTTAATATTTTCAAACTAGATCTAGTCATTTTATTTCAATATGTATTGAGGTACCTGATGTTGATAAAGTTAATGACATGATTTAAAGAAGGCTGCTGCTGGTGGTGGTGATGTTGCTGCTGCTGTTGTTGTTGTTGTTGCTGCTGCTGCTGCTGTTGTTATTTGTTGTTGTTGCTGTTGATGATGCTACTGTTGTTGTTGTTGTTGCTGCTGCTACTTCTTCTGCTGCAGTTTTCAGTATTTGCCCTATTGTTTGTAACATTACCATAGCGTTTCTGATTCAGAATAGTTGTGGTGTTTCGCTTACAATTTGGAAAAAGAACAAGATTTAAGTTTTGCCATCAATTCTCGTAATGAAAATCATCAACATAGTTACAAGCAGGTAGGTTTTGTAAGACCTTTTCATTCTTCTTATTTTTACTTTCCCAGTATTTCTGACACGGGGAAGATCTTCCTTTCTTATTTTCTGTAATGCAGTTATAATTGATATTTGGAAAAAGGGTATCCTTTTTTATTATGGCCAAGTTACGGTATAAAATATGCCGACATAATGAAACTGACGACATAACAAGAGCCATGTCAACATGGCCATCCCCCGCCGAATGTGTTTGCTAATTGGAAGAAATGTAAATGTAGTAGAGCAGAATAATTCCGTTTTAAGAGGTCTTTTGGTAATGAAAACTGATGGCAATAGTGATTACAGATTTGAAACCTATGTGAATACTGATGGCTGAAAATAACAAAGAGCAATAACGGAAAAATAATGCAGGGTAGGTTATCATTCTTGTGTGCTGCATCCCTCCTTAGTAAAATCTATCCACCTATGAAGTTTCAAGTTGATACCTCAAATACTTTTTGAGAAAAAAATTGAATTGAAAAATTAAGTATGAAAAATAACAAAGGGAAATAACTCAAAAATTATAAAAGGTAGAGCTATCATTCTTGTGCACTGCACACCTCCTGAGTTAGATCTATGCACCTATGAAGTTTCATAATGATATCTCAAAGGCCTTTTGAGTTATGCTCTGGACAAAAATTAATTTTGAAAGATAAAAAAGGGCAATAACTAAACAATTATGCAGGGTAGAGTTATCGTTCTTGTGCAATGCACTCCTCCTTAATGAGATCCATCCACCTATGAAGTTTCAAGTTGATACCTCAAATACTTTTTGAGATAAGCTCCGGACAAAATAGTATGAAAAAGAACAAAGGGCAATAACTCAAAAATTGTACAGGGAAGAGTTATCATTCTTGTGCACAGCATTCCTCCTCAATAAAATCTATCCACCTATGACATTTCATGTTGACATCTCAAACACTTTTGAGTTATGCTCCACTCAGGTGTAAAAGTAAGTATGAAAAATAACAAAGGGCAATTACTCAAAAATTATGAAAGGAAGAGTTATCATTCTTGTGTACTGCACACCTCCTGAGTGAGATCTATGCACCTATGAAGTTTCATTTTGATATCTCAAAGGCTTTTTGAGTTATGCTCTGGACAAAAATTAATTTTGAAAAATAACAAAGAGCAATAACTCAAAAATTATGCAGGGTAGAGTTATCATTCTTGTGCACTGCACTCCTCCTTAATGAGATCCATCTACCTATGAAGTTTCAAGTTGATACCTCAAATACTTTTTGAGATAAGCTCTGGACAAAATAGCATGAAAGAGAACAAAGGGCAATAACTCAAAAATTGTATAGGGAAGAGTTATTATTCTTGCGCACAACATTCCTCCTCAATAAGATCTATTCACCTATGACATTTCATGTTGATATCTCAAACACTTTTTGAGTTATGCTCCACTCAGGTGAAAAATTAAGTATGAAAAATAACAAAGGGTAATAACTCAAAAATTATGAAAGGTAGAGTTATCATTCTTGTGCACTGCACACCTCCTGAGTGAGATCTATGCACCTATGAAGTTTCATGTTGATATCTCATAGACTTTTTGAGTTATGCTCTGGACAAAAATCAATTTTGAAAAATAGCAAAGGGCAATAACTCAAAAATTATGCAGGGTAGAGTTATCATTCTTGTGCACTGCACTCCTCCTTAATGAGGTCTATCTACCTATGAAGTTTCAAGTTGATAACTCAAATACTTTTAGAGATATGCTCCGGACAAAAATGTCGGACGGAAGGACGGACGGACGGACGGAAGGTCGGACGGACGGACGGACGGAGACTATTACTATATCCCCCGCCGCCTTTTCGGCGGGGGATAATAAAACTGACGACATAATAACTTTATTGCATGAAGTGTTGTTACCTTTATATTATTGCTGCATGTCAAAACATGTCTAGAGAAAGTCGCTAAAAGCTCAATTGTTACCGTAAATAATATACAATTTTATAATCAGTGTAAATGAAAATGATCAGGTGCTTTTGTCTGATTTATTATCTTTCACACAAGTTAATCCACAAATGCACAACAAAACACACTAGCCCAGATTATATAACATTGAATAGCCTTGCATTTTTTGGTGTTGTATTTTTAGGCAAGAGACGAACAACTTTTGGGCAGATTTAACAAGATTAACGGTCTGGGATCAACATTAGGATCATAGGGATTAAGGTTTAAGTACGTTTGAGCTCTTTGACATAGAAAAGTTGTTTCATTATCCATTATTTCCAAGATTTTGAAATGCTATAATAGTATTATTGTGTATCACATGTACTGATTTCATTCTATCATGATTATGGAGTCGAAAGTTTAATAACATTTCGTTTTTGTACTAAATGGAAATACGTATGATTCCCGAAAAAACTACGCATGGCGAATTGTGCATTGTCGGTAAGTAAACAGTATTCTTTTTTTACTGCTAAGATTCTGGTGTCATGAGCAAATCCTAGTAGCAGGGTTGAATAGTTAACAATCTATAGAACTGCAACAAAAAATCAGGTTTTTTTTAATTGTTATCCACACAGTGCAGTGGTAAACTTTAAGATTGAAATGGGTGTTGATTAAAAAATCATAGCGTATAGATTTACGATTTATTGCTCTTTCCCACTTGTTCGCCAATCTAATGTAAAGTTTAAAATTGCATTTTGTTCCAAATCAAAAAATAGAATCGAAGCCCTTGTGTGTGGTTTGAAGTTCTCATGCACCAGACATAATTTAAAAATGATCAGGGGAGATAATTAAAATGTCATACTGATTGCCTCCCTTGGCATAGTGTAATGATAAGGGTAGATCACTGCGTAGGAGATTGCTGTTTAAGCAGTTAGGGGCATGTAATTCAGACAAGTGTTAGCCACGAGTTATTCTCCGAATATGAAAACTGTAACAGACAATCCGTAAAAACACAACGTGACTCCCATGTATACTCTTCAAACTTTGTTTAAACGCACAATAAGTCTCAGACATGAAAACATCTTCTTTTTTTTCGTCCTTCGAAAAGGCATACAGGCGTTTTAAAATACTATTTATGAAGTTAAGAGCATGTTAGAATTGCGTATCACACGAAGAACGGGATGCCTAATGTGAAATAAGTTGTCATAAATTTAGCAAAACGTAAGAAAACTAGTATCTTGACTTCATACAAAATACTAAAACACTACTTTTATGTATAACTAAACCTTAATGTGAAAATACAAAAGAAGTAAGAGATTGTTTTGCTATATAGCTAGTGATAAACTGTCTAGACACTGCAACTGGACACCAAGAATTACAAGGTTTTGAAAAAAATATAAATAATATTTTGGGCTTAATGGGCCTTTAATGATGATAAAATTAGTTTTGCAAAACATGCAAAAATGCCCGACGTTGTATTAGAGCTACATGTTTTTGTTGTTGTTTTTGTTGTTTATTGTTTTTTCCCTAAATTGTCTTTCCTTATTTCAGGGAACGAAAAACATTGAAATTCCATTTCTGCGACTTTGCGCATTTCAGAAAAATATGAAGCGAAGATGTGCTATTTTTGTCGGTATGTGTCTATCGTCTATCTGTGTAATCGTATTCATCACCGGATTAAATAGAGATGACCAAATTTTGCAATATTTCGATAAATATAGTATCAATAAATTTAAAGAACTGAAGAAACAAGCGTGTGTTCACCCAGACTTGTCCATATGGAACGATTTTGACGTAAGGTCTGTCAGTAACAAAAGCATAACATGTGGAAACGCAGACGACGAATGGGTGTATACCGGAAATGGAAAGTTCTACATTTCTTCATCGGCAGTTAAACGATATGGAGAGATAAACTGTACATATATACCAATTAGTAATTTTAACGACAATTATAAACGGCTTAAACTTATATATCCAATGCTTAACAACAGTGATCTTCTAACAGACGCGTTCAAAGCTTTGTGCAAATCCGCCAACGGAAGTAAGTACGACAATTATCATGCATGTATTTCAATAAATAAACAACCCACTGCAAATCAGAGTAAAATATCAAATGAAAATAAATTCAACGTTATAATCCTCGGTCTAGACTCTTTCTCTCGACAAATGTTTCAACGACTTTTGCCGAAAACACACGAGTATTTTACAAAAACATTACATGGTTCCTTACTAGAGGGATACAATATTGTTGGAGATGGTACAACGCGAAATCTAATGCCAATGTTTACTGGAAAGCGCATGACTGAAATACCGGAAATTCGACGGGGGTTTCCAGGAGCAAGACACGTAGACGAGGTTCTAGATTTCGTGTGGAAAAAATATGAAAACAATTCATATGTTACACAATGGGCCGAAGATTATCCGATGGCTGGTGCTTTCTTCTACAGGGTACTAGGATTTTCTAAACAACCTGTAACTCACTATATGAGGCCATTCTTCCTGTCTGTTGGAAATACGATGAAACATGACTACTGCATAGGTGAAAGGCCAAGTTACAAAGTGTATTTAGATTGGATTAAAGAAGGATTAGAAACAAACAAAGGAAAACCATTTTTTACGTTGGGTTTCATGGCAAGATATAGCCACGATGGTTACTTGCAAATGCCAAAAATAGATAATTATAATGTTGAATTTTTAAAATATCTTTACCATAAAAACGTTCTGAAAAATACATTTCTTATATTAATGAGTGATCATGGTCGTCGTTTCGGGTATTTTCGAATGACAGAACAAGGAAAACTGGAAGAAAGACAACCCTACTTCGGTGTATTTATTCCTCCAAAATTCCGAAGCAAGTTCCCCAAAAGATATCGAACATTTCTGGAAAATACAAAGCGACTTACTGTTCCCTCAGATATTCATGAAACTCTTCTTGAGATCATAGGGGAAACAGGTAACCATACAAATATAAATAGAACAATTTACTCGCTGTTTTCTCCTGTTCCACGAGAGCGGACATGCGCAGACGCTGGTATTGAACCGCACTGGTGCGCATGTCTCAAGTCAGAGACTGTTTCCGTTTCCGACCCGAGAGCAATACGATGCGTTCAGCATGCGTTACATTATATAAATGGCCGGCTTAGAAAATTTTTCATTCTTTGTCACAAACTATCACTTAAAAACATTTTAAATGCAATTTCATTTAAAACAGACTCAAACGTTCTAAAGTTTAAGAATAGTTTTGATGGCAATGCTGATTTTAGTGACATGTTAAACGCTGAGTTAGTGCACTACCAGATTACATTCGAAACTGAGCCAAGTTCTGCGATATTTGAAGCCTCTTTTATTATGGACATGAAGACATGGGATGTTAAATTGCACGGAGAGTCGATTAGCAGAATAAATAAATACAATGATGCACCAAAATGTATCGAAAAGTTTAGGCCAGACCTGAGGCCATATTGTTATTGCCGAATTTGATACATGTATTAACGATATAGCCTAAGGGATGAAGTCTTTTCTCAAAACGAATGAAGAAGTCAATGTGGTCATATTTAGCATGGGTTGAAACA
Organism: Ruditapes philippinarum; assembly: GCF_026571515.1. Lineage (NCBI taxonomy): Eukaryota > Metazoa > Mollusca > Bivalvia > Venerida > Veneridae > Ruditapes > Ruditapes philippinarum. The sequence continues at coordinate 30,245 of NW_026851554.1, forward strand.
AATTCAAATTAATTAATTTTGGCACGGCACGGCATAACAAGGCACGGCAAGGCATTCTATGCATAGCATTGCATAAAATAGCATAACCCAGTTTAAATTTTATTCAGTATTTAAATTAAAGGTTAAAAACTATGATATTTACAGTCGTGTGTTTATTCAACCTTTAATAGTGAACATACCATTTGAACTCACAAAATTCCAATGGTAAGCTTGATATAAACATAAAGGCGTTTATGAAGATTTCGAAAATCTACCCTTAAAGGGACTCCACTGAGGTTTTTTGACATGACGGGACTGGAAATAATTTTTTTTGAGATTATTACTCAATTTGATGTAGATCTATAACAATAACTTATGTGCAAAATTTCAGATCATTAGCTCGCTCCGTTTTTCCAGAATAATTATTATAATAGTGAAAAATGACACAAAATTGAAAAGCATTTAAACGCTTTTCACTCAAATCGGACTGAAAATAGCACAAACATACGATTTTCAATATATTTCTTGTAGATTTCTTAATTATAACTTATTTATAGTTCTGTTTTAAGTGCATGTTTATCTATGTGAAAAATTAAAATTTTATATTTTTAGGCTTATAAACCTCAGTGGAGTTCCTTTAACATTATTTAAGATTATTCAGATTTTGTTTACATGTTTTAGAAAAATTTTAAACATTACCGACTTTAAAAAAACATGCATAAAATGTACTTACTTAAAATTTTATATTTGCAGTAATAAAAAAATTTGAAATTACATGTATTTTAAAAAATGATACAATTTAGCCCCCAGTACTCTCTTTTTGTCCCGTAAAATTGGGGGGTTGGCTTTCCCCATTTTTCCATATGGTGTGAGCCTTAACTTTTTTGGGTTTTTCCGGGTTTTCCTTTTAATAACAAGAATTTGACTTTGTGAAGTGGAGCAAAAAAAATATTTTTCGCATTGCAGGCAGCACTTTCAACCTATGCAAATTATCAAAAAAGACGGCAAAATATGCAAACGTAGCCCTTACTGCGTTAGTAACACAGTATAAATATAGTAAAATTACTGTAAATTTGGTCATAATCGCTCATAACATGGAACTTATTACCTATATCTTGAATATTTTTACTTTTCTTAAAATAGCAGTACTTTTGTCTTATCTGGAGGCATGCAGCTTTAATGCAGAAATGAAATACGTACAGAATCACGGAAAGTCTATGTTACAAAAACAAATGACTAGGATAACATAACCATTCCATGCACTATGTATCTTGCTGTAGGGTTATTATCTCCCTTGTGCTGATACAAACGAAAAATAAAATCATTCTGGAGAAAGGGGAAACATGCGCTTTGTACAGTTGTTGTTATTTGAGGTGCCTATCACCAGATGACAATCGCGCTGAATAAGATATAAATTATTATAAAGATAACAAAATGAAACCAAAGTTGTTGTTTTTTTAATGCATAATGTAAGTTATATTAATAATTAATACATGTACTTTAATCATTGGTCACGTATTTGAAATACATGTTTCAAACGTCTGCATTGTAAGCATTAGATACCAAAAATAAGGTTATGAAAAAATTCTCTTTGGTATTTCGAACATACAATGTGTATTTTAGTAAAAAGTGATATTCTGTTTCTATCAAGTTTAATGAACAGTTTCGACGAATCTTCTCTTGTAGTATAATTGTCTCTCTCCTTTTCTATTTTAACTGCGAGCTGAACTGCACAGACACTGAGATCCAAAAGAAAAAAAAACAAAAAACAAAAATAACTCAGAATTAAATTGAAAATCGACATCTGCTATTCTAAGCTGGATTTAAGTGAAAAGCGTTGCAACGCTTTTCTTGTTTTCTTCTTTTTTTTATTGGGGGGGGGGGGTCATTTTTTACCATTAGAAAAATTATTCCCCCCCCCCCCCCAACAAAAAAAGAAGAAGTGAGCGAATGATCTGAAGATTTCCAGCCCTACATCAAATGGAACACGAAATCTCAAAAAATTATTTCCAGTTCCATCGTGTCTTAAAACCTCAGTGGAGTTTTAAACTTCTTTCCCCAATCCTTATCCTGCTAAATTCGTATCACTGAATTGACATAATTATTTTAAGACTTAATTTAAATAATCCATTGTTAATGTAAGAGATTTACATATCAAATTACTACTAATAATACGAGGGTTGTTAAAAAAAATAATAGGACTGAAAGTCTTGCAATCATATTCATATTTCATTCAATTGAGAATATTTCCATATGTAAAGGAATCGTAAAATGTTTTCTACAATTTATGCATAAGTTTATCAATTTATTGTGATGAATGCCCGATTCCTGTGATATTGAATAACCATGGTAACACGCACCCGGCGCAGCACATAAAAATAGTTATTTGAGCTAAATTGTACTTCTAATTTATTAATAATTTATACTCTGTTTGTCCATATATTCCACCAACACATTTACTTATATTTAAGTGACATTATATATAAATTTGACGTCATTCGGGCATGAAATTGCATAATTATGTAGTTTTGAACAGCTGTGGTCATGACGTTAAATGTAGAAATACGGCACTCGGTAGCAAACACAAATTAGTTCCATCGTTAATTTGTGCCAACAAAGTGGCAATCATACTTTCAGATACATACACAATGATAAAATTAAGAAACAAAAAATATCCTGCCACCAGGATTCTCGTTTTCAGCTGGTACAATCAAGTTAAAAACGACGAATACAAAATCTCTAACAGGAAAGTGTAAGGATGAAAGCGGAAAATTGAGGGGACGTTAGTGACGTCGTTGTAAATGGATCGACGCGGGCTGTCCGGCACTTATAATGTCTGCTTCGGGTCTACTTATTTAGTTGTCACCAAAGGATTGTATATAAGACGTTTCTATTAAACACTATTTTATTGTATCGCATTAGATATACTTGGTTTTAACACGGATTTATATTACTCTATTGTAATATAAATCCGTGGTTTTAATAAATTAATATAATAATGATTAACGTTAATAATTTGTAGTATTTTTCCCCCAATTTTGTTTTAATAAATTATACTTTTAAATTGATAAATATTGTTATTTTAATGTATATAATCATATTGTTTTGAAAACGTACGATGGCATACATGTGAAATTTAATAATAAAAATCGCTTTTGCATTAGCATTATAAGTCCATGCTTGTTGAATTCACAGTTTACTCAAAAGTTTCGAAAAAAGTGGAGAATGGCCGGCTATCAGGCATTTTTCTTGGATAGTTAAACAAAATTGTGATCTCTTTCTTTCTCGCTTAATCTCCACATATGAGACCTGATCATGGTCACACGATTCAGACACTTAGAGCACTAGGGAGAATACTTTCAGGATGGATGACACTTGTTATATTTTGTGTTTAGTTAACGACGTCATTAAAGTCATTTATTGTATTGTCAGCATGCGCCGGGTTTCATACCCCTTGTCATTTGAAAATTTCACAGAATTGTTATTTGTAAACATTTTGTATCGATTTTTTCACTGTATATAGAGAACATGTTCCGATATTTGTTTCTTGTAAAGTTATGCACTTAAAATAAAAAATGTGAACAGTAGAGCTGCAGTCCTATTACTTTTTGAACAACCCTCGTATAAGGAAATTAAGGGTATAAACAATTTTCAAACGGTTTAGATGCTCAGGCAGACTCCGCTATAATATTCTGGTGACATAGGCAAGTCATACCGAATATATCAAAAGAGTAAAGAACAAATTAGTTATAATCATGGTGGTGGTAGTTGTGGTAGTGATGCACTGTTGTTGTTGTTGTTGTTGATGATGATGATGATGATGATGATGATGATGATGATGATGATGATGATGATGATGATGATGACAAGGACCATGTTGTTGTTGGTGGTGGTGGTGCTGCTGCTGCTGCTGCTGATGAAGGTGGTGGTGGTTGTGTTGGCGGTGATGATGATTATAATAATGGTGAGGCTAACAAATGTTAAATGACATGGAAAATCATAAAAAAAAAAAAAAAAAAAAAAAAAAAAAAAAAAAAAAAAAAAAAAAAAAAAAATTAAATAAATAAATAAAATTAAATAAATTTAAATAAATTTAAATTGATAAATATTGTTATTTTAATGTATATAATCATATTGTTTTGAAAACGTACGATGGCATACATGTGAAATTTAATAATAAAAATCGCTTTTGCATTAGCATTATAAGTCCATGCTTGTTGAATTCACAGTTTACTCAAAAGTTTCGAAAAAAGTGGAGAATGGCCGGCTATCAGGCATTTTTCTTGGATAGTTTTTTTAGGCATTTTTCTTGCAATTAAATTAAATTACTAAATGTTCGTGTTTGTGTGGCTTGTCTGATTATGGAAAATCATAATGATTCTCATTTCCCGCCCAGTCACTCAGACGTAAATAGTTCACGTGGATCTTGAGTATGTAGTCATATTATATTTATATCAAGTATTAACAGTAATATAAAATCTAAAACAGGATATGTTGTTGTGATCTTGTTCTGATTTAAGATTACTAATAACGATGCTTACATACCCATGATGGATAAATTACATGACAAATAAACTTTTTCTAGTAATGCTGGAGAATCATGTAAACATTTGATCTTTCGATGTATTTTAAAAAAAAGGTTACCAGTATCAATGTTTAGTAATATCTCTTGAACTAAAATACACTCAAAACCAACATTATATACTGAACCAAAAAAGAAACTTTCGCAAAGTATGTGCCAGTTGTTCAAGGCACACTTATATACATGTAGTAGCTTTGTTTGCAAAATCGGTCAGCGAATCCCCGTATAAAAGCCTGATATGTTTATTCAACGTAAAAATCGAGTTATAAAAGGATTGAAAAACTGTACTAACATATCTACATTCAAACTTGGAGAAAGTTTCTTTTTTGTTTCAGTACACAACCAAATGTGTGTGTAAAGATAAGCGTACTATGTTTCAAAATGATTTACACCCTTATTCAATAATAATAATAATAATAATAATAATAATAATAATAATAATAATAATGATGATGATGATGATGATATGATGATGATGATGATGATGATAATTATAATAAAACAACAAACACTAAATCGTGCCGTAACTAAGCGTAAGAAACACACTGGCTGTAACAAAAGTTATCAGAAGAACTCGATCCAAGACATTAATTTTGAAAAATAGGGCATAAAGTTGTTGGGCTTTATGCTACAGATATTGCATTTTGAATAGCAGGTAAAACGTATATAAAGGTGTTAATTGAAATATAGTTCTTAAGCAAACAGCTGGTCTAAAATTTTTGAAAAAGAGGCTTTATGAACAGACTCAATGAAACCGAGCCTGCAACATTTTTAATTTTGTCGTTCTGGGCTTTCTTTAGGGATTCTGTTTTTCTCTATTTTATATTTGCAACTTTTCACATTAGGTAATTGAGTATGGCAATGAAGAAAATCACAAATGAACGCGTCAATATATGTAAGAATGAGCAAATTATTTTGAAAATTTACTCAAAACTACCAGATTTTAAACAAATGGCGGTTAAAAATGGGCTGTAAAGTTATGTGTCTTTTTACACATAATACAATATGTAAGGCAAACTTAATAATCAAAGTTACATTTAACACCTAAAACATCTATCTTCTTAAAGACGAAAATTTCTATTTTTGACGAGTGTTTCTTCGGAATATACAAAAGTTTTCCGACAAAATCCTTAAGATTTTCCAGGAAATCTGTGACAGTTATCACAAGGACTCCTGGCAAGTTATCTTAAGAATTCCATCCTCCATTTAACAGTTCATCCCCCCGTGTACCAGTTACATTCGAGAGTAACCTGATGAAGTAGATGTATATAAGTTGAAAACTGTTCGGTAATCGGCCTAACTATTCAAAGTACTTTGATATGCTTTAACAGACTATAACTGTATAGCGGTCTTCAGCCACAAAACAAATATGAAAAATACGTGTTACTAAAAGTACGAGCCGATAAAACTGCGCATGCGTAGTCAATGTAAAATATTCGCCAGAAAATGGCGTCAAACTTTCATGGAGGCGGCTCACAAAGCCCAACGTCGCTTTCCAAACCGATAGAACGTGTTTTTGAGGATGCACAGCATACAGGGGAAATAAGTTTAAGTTGCAGAAAACTCCGAGAATACCCAAACCTAGCTGCGAAATATGATTTGATTGACACAATTTCGGCAGGTCAGGCATCTGTTGTTATTTTTTTCAGCATCCTCTACGATGAATCATCACCTCTTCTCTTACAAATTTTACTTTTTTTAACTTTACGTTTAATAACGCTTCTTTATTCTTTCTATTCAACAATTTCGTTATTTTCCTTTGTAAATTTAAAAGCGTGAAAGTTGTAGTTTGTAGCGTATTTTTGATTTCTAATTCATAAATTTATTTATTAAAAAATAAAATTTTTCTCACAATTGTTTTCAAATTAACTTAGCGAGTAGAACTGACGGGCCTCAGTCACCGTATATTACATGCACGCTTTATTATTTAATTCATAGGGAATAGTGACAAATAATGACAGCAATCATCAATATATCCCGAAACAACCAATTTTCAATCACAACCTAAATTCAAACACATTCTTAATTCTGTTGCACTGATTTTACGGTACCACTAAAATACGCAACGGAGATTTTTTGGCGCAACGGACGCAACGGGCGCAACGGAGATATTTTTTTAAAAAAACCGGCACAACGCCTTTTTTTAAAGCCAATTTGCTATATTTAAGCATCTAAAACGATTGTTTAGCACTATTAAATAAGTATGTTTTAAAATGTTTCATAAATTGTATATGTTTAATTGCACTGAAGGGTTATATGCCTGGCGAAATGGAAATTTCATGGCGCAACGGAGATATTTTTTTAGAAAAAAAACCGACATAGCACCTTTTTTAAGTCAATATGCTGTATTTGAGCATCTAAAATGATTGTTTAGCACTTTTAAGTAAGTATGTTTTAAAATGTTTCATAAATTGTATATGTTTACACTGAAGGATTATATATGCCTGGCGAAATGGAAATTTCATGGCGCAACGGAGATAATTTTGGAAAATTGGCACAACGTATGTACTAATATATGAAATTAATTAACACCAATGTTATTTGAATAAATAAATTAAAAAAAAAATATTTAAAAACCTTAATCATATATCAAATAATCAAATAGCTGCAATGTTGATGTTGTAAAGGATAGTGTGCCGGCGAAATGGACATTTTGTCGGCGCAACAGAGATTTTTTTTGGCTCAACGGAATTTCAAAGAAAACAATGTTTGTCCTAATTAAGTTGTAGTATGAAGAAGTAAATCATTAAAGATATGAACTGAATTACTGAAGTGGTGTAATAAAAGTCTGTTTTATTAATTCAAAAATGGAATTAAATACGTTTTTATCGTTATGGCTGACACTGAAAAGGCAAGTATGGATTTTACAATCTGTTTCATTTTTTCCCGTTCAATCTGTTAGTACTCGTTTAAATTTGATCCTATAATTTTGTAACTGTAAAAACTATTTTCTTATTTCTGCTGCCGGGAATATATAAGCAAATTACTTTATTTGTTAAAAGCATGACCAGTAGCAAGCAAATTGCTAACCATATTACATTATATTTTTTATAATGATTAAAATATTTTTAAAATTAAAAATAGTAAAATATTAATTGTTTGATGAAGTTATTAAAATAGTAAAACGACTTTGCTGTTCTTTCTATTGCCATTTTAAAACAGTAAAAAACATAAAATAATTAAATTGAACGTTACTTATAAGAATTCCTTCCCCAATCAGAAAACCCCGTTAAAATCAAATGCAGCTACTGTTTATTTAGCGAAACAACAGCAATTTGGTGATTTGAAGAATGTTTATCACGGGTGTTAAGTACCGATAATTAAATTACCAATGACACGTGGTTGATGTTTATTGGACACGCGTTTTCACACCATTTAGATAATGTGATTAAGAGGAACATGTATTGACTTTAAGGTATTAAATATTTTTCTATAACTTGTTATTGTCGAAAATATTGCTTTTGAAGCTTATTACGCCAATATTTCACTCAAACTATGAGAAAAAATGTGTATATGAAATGTGAGACGTAATAAAACTTTTTGGAGTCTGAATCCACCACTGATGACGGTCAAGTTTTCTATTACAAGTGTTAAAAACATTATTAAACACCCGTACCATTCACGTGCACAATACGTTGCTAATTGCTAACAATTCTCGTGTAATTGATTACCTTTTGTCAATATCATAATTATGAAATATTTGGATTGCTTTTGATGAAATATACAATGTATACGTAACAAACAATTATTGAAAAAGTACACAATGATTAATGAAAGATAATAAATTAATAAAATAATATAATATGATAAAACTGTTATGATAATCCCCGTTGCGCCGAAATAGTCCATTTTGCTGTAATTTAAATATCTTTTACAATATCCTATTTTCAACATTTTCTAAAATAAAGGAAATAGTCCAGTCAGTCTGTAAATCGACCTCAAACAAATTGCAACAGAAAATATTTTACCTGGTATAGAAAGTATATGGAATAACATGAATCATATCAAAAGTCTAGCAAAATCTAAGTTGCGCAACATAGAAAAAAAACGGGTTTTTATAGCGTTATTTTTTGTGATTTTTTTCTGACGACAACGGTCTTCCATAGGCGAACAAAGCGTCTCCGATACTCAGAATAGCGACTGCATAATGGCGACAACAACAACAAAATTAGTGTAAACAAAATAAATGTCAGTAAAGTACACTGTAAAGTGGGTTGGTATATTTTCCTTAAAATATTACAGATCATAATAGGAATTATTAATGTGGGGTCGTAAGTTTATTATGAGTATTTGTTGAAAATTATTACTTGTTTTACCAGTTCTTTATCCGTTGAAGGTCAACAGGTGTTTCAAGCGATCTGTATTATACTTTTCATGTAAAACAGTTTAATTTATATAAATTACAACTCTGATTAACTCCTGTCGTAGTAAACATTCAAAAACGGCCAAAAAATGTGTATTTAAAACAAGTTAATTTCGACAGTATTTTTAAACTATGGAGCGCCATTATCACTTTAATTATGACGAATTACGTTGAATAAATTCTGAATACTTTAATCATGTTTTATTGTTAAATGTGTATTCAAGGTTGTTTTTTTTTTGTATTTTTTAATAGTTTTTTAAAATTGCTTTACATATATAATGTATGTAATATTTTTACATATGTAACACAAATATCAAACATTATCTCTTACTAGTTTAAGTGAATATTAAACATGGAGGAAATAGAGCGTCGTATGCATAATTCAATATAATATCTGAAATTATTTTCAGTTTTTAATAGACATAGAAGAAATTTATACATGAAAAGGTGACATGAAAAATATACTTCTGTCAGATATTTTTTCTTGCATATTTTACGATATAACATTATATTTTGAATTCTTTTTCTTAATTTTCAATGGGAATTTATGCCATTACAACCGAAACTATTTTCGTACAACAGCGTATGAAATTACAACTTCATTCATAACGGTAAAATTACGTCATCCTAAAACCCCAGTCACACTAGAGCTTAAGATCCCCGGCGACTTGTAAAACTGACGATCATCAGCGATTGTCTGCGACCAAAACCATTTTTGCACGTATAAATTTACTTCTGCGACTATCGTAAGACCAGTCATCATTGACAATCGCACGACAGGTCATAAGCAAACGTACGATGGTCTCAACATTGTGTGGGATTACTTACGACTACCCGTGACCTGTCATGCGATCACCTACAACTAGTCGTACGACCATCACACGATTACTAAAGACTACTCAAGATTATCAGTGGCTAGTGGCAATTTGTAAAGACTGTCGTAAGATTGTCGCACTTCTGAACGACCATCGTGCGACAGCCTAAGACCTTATAAGATCATAAGCGACCTGTTTGATCGCAAGGAGGTATTTGTGCAAGCTCAAAAACCTCTCTACGACTGAAATTGGTCGTGGGACCTAAAAAAGATAGCCTGCGACTGTCAAAGATCACCGATGACCGTCGTAAGAGGTTTTAAAGATTGTCCGCGACCAGAGGTCATGGATGATCGTGAACTGGTCTTCACTGGTCGTAAGCTCTAATGTGACTGGGGCTTAAGCGTGACATTGTAGAGCACGCGACTCATCTGGCACCCCCTATGCCAGATGAAATTTCCGGCATGGGTAATACTAACGGAAACGCCAGTCTGATATGCAAGAAAAGTGTGTCATATCAGCAACTTTGATCAAATAAATACACCTAAAACATTTTAAGGAAAGCCTTTTAGGAAAAACACATCTTATAATAACACGTACTGTTCTGGGATAACTGAAACAATACGTAATCAGCTACCAATAACAAGAATACAAGAATGCAAGGGATGATCCAGAAATACCCGTAATTTAAACAATAAATTCAATAATATTTATTCAAAGTTCATATAACAAACACTTTATTTCTGCGTAATATATCCTCTTTACAAGGAAACAAGAATATGATAATTAAACACAGTATGCCTACCATATAAGCAAACATAGGATTTGTCACATTATGCAAAAAGGTTGATGTTCTATTGTTCTTATACATAGGGAATCCTCCCGATGCCATTCGCTGTAAGTGTACTAACAACCTAAACCCATGACTATTGAACTGCTAATTGCTTTGATTGCTGTGATTCATACTCCTGATCATCTTAAAGTTGAAGGCATAAAATATATGATTAATTTTATTTAATTAGATAAAAAGTGCATGTAAAAGAAAACAAATAAAGTATGAAAAACAGCACATAATCGTCAATTAGAATTCATTTTTTTTTAAATCGCATTGAAATTGTGCGCAAGGCCGCATATGACAGCATATTTGTATTTTTCAATCGCCACAGCGACGGAGAACGTTAACTTCACGCGTATTCTTCTATGCCGCAAACGATATGTATTTCTCTTTAAAATTACTCCAACAGTCTAGTAAATAAACTTCTTTTCCCCTCAAAAAGTTTTGTATGCATGACTAACAAAATACTTGTGTCGAATTTCTTATATCATATTAGATGTTTCTATGGTAGGCTGTCTAAACAGTTGACAAATGTTTATGAAAGTGCCGTTTTCCGACGCCTTAATGAAGACGTTTTTGCATAAATAAACGTTGCAATTACAAATGATTACACAATTATTATAATACAATGTTCAAACGACGTGAAATTTTAGCAGGCTTTACATTAACCTTCGGCAAATATTGGACATGATCCCTTTTTGTGTCGGGCACTTTGGTGTATTATAAATTTCAACGAACGTCGTGTTCTTTGAGTTGCGCTGCTGTGGCGTATCCAGGTTTTTTTTAAGGCGGCCTGAGACGGTACTGGATGTTTATAATCAATTATATTTGGCAATTAAATAAAAGAAACATCGATCTTTGCGCATTTATAAATTTAATGAAGAAAACATAAAAAGTTATCAGAATTATAAACAAATTTTGGGTAATTCTGGATCAACCTCCATATAATGTAAAAAACAGATTTTATAAATCTTACAATATCAGTTATTGTTGTTTTTTTCAAGATGAACTCCTGTCGGATTTGTTAACGGCTGTTTGATGATCATACAAAGACAGTTAAAGGCAACGAAAAGGAATGCAAGGGAATAAATGCTGCCAGTGAGAAATAAAAGTTGAATCGGAATAATATATTCACATTGAGTGTAGAAAGATGTACTGTAACCAACATTACACTAAAAGAGACACTGAGACAGAAAAAGAAAACACTGATGCCACCATTGAGATCAATGACTGATAAGTTTTCATACAAAAAAGATTGTTTATATTGTGGTCAATCTTTAATAAGTAAGGGTAAAACAAGGAAGTGTGATGTTTCGCCAGTAAGGACACTAGAACCTACTGTTTTGAATATATGTATACAGAGGAATGACTGTTTGTCTGATACAGTGAGAGCAAGGATAGAACAGGTTCACAACTTGCTTGTAGCCGATGCTCTTTACCATCAAACATGTTTATGCTCCTCTAATTTCAGAACTGGAAAAGATATACCAGAAGAATTTCAGGTGCTACCATCTAGTGATAAAAAGTGAAAGATTGGTCGACCAGAAATTACAGAGGCGAGTGACGCTTTGTAAAAGTCATGACATTCTTGTGCTTATGCTTAGCGAAGCTTTTTTACAAATTAAAATTTGCAAATTTTTTTTTTCACATTTTATGCTCAAATGTATCAAATATTTGAAATTGACCTTCCAAAAGGTCAATGTCACCTCTTTTGACTCAATGTCATGATGTTATGTAATGACTCAGAAAAAATACAAAGATGTGCTTGAAAGTATTCAAGTTAATATAAAACTCAATATTATTATCATAGATAATATAGATTTCCTTAATGTTTCTCTATTTTGTAAACAGATTGTAAAGTCCATTCTTGTCTTCCAGTGTCAGCCATAACGATAAAAACGTATTTAATTCCATTTTTAATTTTTAAAAAAAAGTCTTTTATTACACCACTTCAGTTATTCAGTTAATATCTTTAATGATTTACTTCCAGTGTCAGCCATAACGATAAAAACGTATTTAATTCCATTTTTAAATTAATAAAACAGTCTTTTATTACACCACTTCAGTTATTCAGTTAATATCTTTAATGATTTACTTCTTCATATTACTACTTAATTAGGCCATTTTAAATTCCGTTGCGCCAAAAAAATCTCCGTTGCGCAGACAAAATGTCCATTTTGCCGGCACACAATCCTTTACAACATCAACATTGCAGCTATTTGATTATTTGATATACGATTATAGTTTTTAGATCTTAATCGTAAAATAAATTTATTTATTCAAATAACATTGGTGTTAATTAATTACATATATTAGTACAAACGTTGTGCCGATTTTCCAAAATTATCTCCGTTGTGCCATGAAATTTCCATTTCGCCAGGCATATATAATCCTTCAGTGTAAACATATACAATTTATGAAACATTTTAAAACATACTTACTTAAAAGTGCTAAACAATCATTTTAGATGCTCAAATTTAGCATATTGACTTTAAAAAAGGCGTTGTGTCGGTTTTTTCTAAAAAAATATCTCCGTTGCGCCATGAAATTTCCATTTCGCCAGGCATATAATCCTTCAGTGCAATTAAACATATACAATTTATGAAACATTTTAAAACATACTTACTTAATAGTGCTAAACAATCATTTAAGAATATTAAAGATGCTTAAATATAGCACATTGACTTTAAAAAAAGGCGTTGTGTCGGTTTTTCTAAAAAAATATCTCCGTTGCGCCCGTTGCGTCCGTTGCGCCAAAATATCTCCGTTGCGTATTTTAGTGGTACCCCTGATTTTATGTCCGACTAAATTGCATAAAGTCACATGTTGTATTAACTTCAAAACTTCCAGAAATGCCACACTTGATTAATTGTCAAATGTTATCAGAAAAACAATAAGAAACTGTTTGTTTTAATTGACACAATATAAATTGACCAATTTTAACTATATCAAAATAGTCACTCGTTTAAAATAGTGGTAATATTTTTCCAAACAAATAAGTTTTTTTATAAAGTATTGGCTAAAGAGTTTTACCATTTACCTCAGTCCTAGGTGTATTTAAAACATTTATTTATATGATGTACCACTAAATATTCATCAGACTTTACATGGGGGTCCTTATTAATAAAATCTTATATTGTTATCAATTTTTTTCATGTGATGATTGTAGAATAATTGTTTTGTAAGCGATACCAGCAGGCAGATCTAGACAAATTCCCATATTTGATAATATTATACAGTGGGGAAGGTAAAATGGCTGTAAAGATTGGATGTATTTATCATTTTGCACCCTAAATATCGTACTAAGACATGACACCTTCAACTGGCTTTTTATACACATTAACTTTAGTCATACCAATGCATTGTACTGTACATATGGTATTACATTTAGTGTGAGTTTTTAAAATCTTGAAAAAAAACTGTTGAAAATCGTTGAATATAGACTGTTGTGAAATTTTCTACAATTTTAAGAGGCCCTGATTTATCTTGAACAAATTTTCCATGGTGATTACCCTGCTGTTTGAATTTAGGTTAAAATATTCCTGGGAGTGGCCCAAGTGGGTCATATCATTTTTATTGAATTTCTAAGAAAGATCAAGACTTGTTGAAAATGTACCAACCTTAAAATGAATAAGAGTTGATAGATGCATTAATAGCTAAAATAAATTTAAAGTATTATTTCCTGTTCCATTTAATATTGGCTAAAAACAGCTTAACTGATTGAATATTGGTTGTCCCGGGATATATTCTAAATAATTTTGACAGTGATTTTGATGATTTCGAGACATTTCGGCCCCAAGACGTATCGGCCCCAAACTACCCAAGACGTTTCGGCCCCGGACGTTTCGGCCCTTTACCAAATCGGCCCCAGAATAAATACTGTATTTTAAACCGATATATTAATAGCATTTCAATAAATAAATGAATCAATTAATATATATATTTAATCATTTTGTATAAAAACTAGATTATAATAGTAGTAGGGGAAAAGGAATTACAGTCAACCCGGCCCCAAGTTAACCCGGCCCCAAGTCAACCCGGCCCCAAAATTGGTCAATGCGGCCCCACAGTATTTTTATTTGGTCAATGCGGCCCCAAAATTGGTCAGTGCGGCCCCAAAATCGGTCAATCCGGCCCCAAAATATGTATTTTTCAAAGAAAACTATTCAGGTGATTTTGTTGTATGATGGAATAAAATTATTAATTGATTATTATTAACTATAAAACAATAGTAAAAAAACGCAAATTTGCATAAAAGTGTAGGTAAATTTAATTGCGCCGATTAAGACTTTAATACGCAATAGTGATAATGAAAAATTATATAACATCAACAATTATATGTAACTCAACATTATTATAGATGTGATAATGAAACAGTTTAAAGCAATCAATTAACAAAAAAGGTATAGCTGTGAAAACAAATCCTTTAAATTCGATGTAAATTAAAGATGATTTCATAAGTGTTAAAATAAATGCGATAATTAGGAAGAAATGCTTAGAATTTCGAGTTAAAAGGTTTGTATAAATTAAGTTTACAACAATCTTTTTTTCAGTTCATTTGAATGTTTTTATTGAATACGTTCATCAGTATACTTAATATTTGTTTCGCATTTTATTAACTTATTTTCAAAGAATATTTACTGTGTAAAAAAATATTGGAATATTACTAAGTGTTTGCAAAATTGATAGTGTTTTGTGTTTAATCATTTTATGTCATTATGACTGACCACTGTATTGATTGTGGATATATTGTGCGTGACAGACAGGAGGCAGTGACCTGTGGTAGATGGCAGCATCTCTATAATTAATCTTACTTAAAAACTGTTAATGGAAACACTTTAGTGTGCTTTTGGTCATTTCTTTTTTTAACATACAATAACATAGTAATGTCAGATTTGAACACATTAAGGTTTCTTTTCCATGATTTTTCAATAAAAAAGTTTAGTTTTTTCTTAATACTTCTATCGTAGAAGGGTTACGGTTGAATGAGGACAGACGTCACCTTATTTTCGCGACGGTAAAAACAGTAAACTAAGCATGTGTTGCTTGTTTGTTAATATTGATAGTTTTTATATAAAATAAATAATAAAAGATATCCAGTGTTCCCATTTACGCACAAATGTGCGTATTTTACGCATAACAGGGCTTGACACTAACTTTTTTTAGGGGTAGTCAGAAGGACTACCTACTTTGAGGATCAGGTAGTCCTTGGCAAATCTAGGTAGTCCTCATTGTAAGACATAAAAAAAAATGTTTCTTATTCTATTTAAATGCATTTTGAGTGTATGTATCTGAAGATAAGAAAACAATAGCATGAGATCTCTCCAAATTTATTGGAAAAAAATCACCAATAGATAAATAATATAAGATCTAGTAAAAGTTTGTAAGCTTTATTCTGCATGAGATGTAGGTTCCGACTAGCCTCTGAGCTCTTCAAAGTCATCATCAACAATTTTTTTACATATTTTGTTATAAAATATGGCAGTGTGACACACATAAGTCATTAGGTTTTGAAAGGCCAGACATTACCTACAGGTACAGGGTTTTAGCCAGGAATTACTAAGGTGTGTTGCAAATAAAATTGCTAGGCAATCAGCTCAGCTTATATTATTGACAGCTTATAGGGAAGGGGAAAATATATTGGCAATATGAGCTAAATAAGTATCTGTCAGTTTTAAATTTATGTAATACCTGGCTTTTGTATTAAAAAAATATTTCAATAGAGCTTACAAATCTACTTTCAGGTATAGATCAGGGCTTCCACTAGGATTTTTTTTTAGGAAGTCAGGACTTCCTTTCAAGGAATTTTGGAAGTCATGAGGTAAATTTCTGGAAGTCAGTTGTTCTTACGCGTATAATATTCATGTTTCAATGTTTGATTTATAGTATGGGATGATACAAGTAAAAGCAATTATTTTAATCACAAGATTCTGAAAATGTCATTCCTTTTAATGTTTTAAGTTCAAAGTATCTTTACATGATTGTTGGGTAAATAGAAGAACATTACCCTGAAAAGGACTGTATTGTTGTTATTTAAGGACAGTGGTAACCGTGTAGAACCCTTCAGTGATAACATTCAAATAATTGCTCATTGGTATAACAAAAAAAAAATAATATTTCCAGAAAACTTTTAATTCTTTAATCAATCATGGTACAAGTAGATTCTGAAATGTGTATGATGGGTTCTTCTTTTTCTACCTCTGGATCAGTACCATACAGCTGTTGTCTCATGTGATCAGCCTGCACAGCATTTTTGTGGTCCTTGGATTCATTGTGTTTTAAAAGGGTGGATCTCTGTAGATTTCCTGAAATAAAAAACATAGACATCCTTTAGCATTGTTATATTTCTTATTTGTAAAATAAAAATTGTTGTTTAAATATCTCTCGTGCTTAAAATTATTTACTACAGTACTGAACACAATTTCAGTGTATCTAATGAATCATAACACATTAACAACCCAAACTGGTTAAATGTAATCAGGCTTGTAAATTGAAAGTTTTATGAAAATAATTTCGAACACCGTTCTTGACCAAATTAATTTTTTTTAATTACGTTTTTGAGATACGCCAAATTGCAGAAGTGAGCGTCGAGACATTTTAAGAGTGGGTAGGGAAAAAGATTTTTAAATGTTACTTTGCTTCTCATAATCAGCGAGTGAAAAAAAAAATCAACATCTATAGAATGTGTGAAAATAAAACGTCTATTTCTTCAAAAAGGAAAAAAAATATCAAAAGACTAAAACACGCTTCGCCGACTCGGCAAACTTTCAGATACATTCAAAACTTACCGATGCACACAATAATGAAACAATATCTAATTAAAGTAAAAACAGATACCTACCACAGTTTATGTCAATTAACTATCCGTTATCCGTACAAAACAAACAATTAATCCAATCACATTGTTTTCACGCTTATCAAGGTCATAAATCAACACTCGCTAATTCGTCACGCGCCAGGTGCATTCGCATAATTTCACCCATCGCTGTCATGTCAACCATGCAATTCAGGGGGCGGAGTTAAATAAATAATCCAATCGTACGCCAGGAAAGTGAGAAAAGGTCGGAAAATGGTCGTGGCGTACGTCGCGGCTTACGATTTTCGCCGTATTCCTAAATTTTTGGAAGTCATCGGTACGTCATTGATCTTAATTTTCGGCGTACAGATACGATTTTCGGGCGTAATTTACGTCCGTACGCCTGTTAACGGAAGCCCTGTATAGATAATGTATGACCTTTTAGATGTGTTTTTTTATAGGGGCCTCCGTGGCCGAGTGGTTAAAGTCGCTGACTTGAGATCACAGGTCCCTCACCACTGTGGGTTCGATCCTCACTCGGGTCGAAATCTTTCATGTGAGGAAGCCATCCAGCTGGCTTACGGAAGGTCGGTGGTTCTACCCAGGTGCCCGCTCGTGCCTGAAATAATGCCCGGAGGGGCACCTGGGGTCTTCCTCCACCAAGAAAGCTGGAAAAAAAGCGACGAAAAATCTCGGCGGGACGCTCTAGGATGACCCGACTTGAGTGTACGGTCGCCCATATGGGCTTTCCGGCGGCGACCTTAAATAAACGCATTAAAAAAAAATGTGTTTTTAAATTCAAAACAGAAGTAAAAAGCATGGACAAGAACAAAATATGTTTGTCTTTACTCTAATCGATTTATTCTACAAACTTCTACAAACTACAAAATATTGCCATAGTTTTTTATGCGTAGGGTATTAGTATTTGTTAACAATTTTTTTCTTCATATACATGTATTGGCATTATGATTATTGCTTACATTTGCTTGTACATGATTAAGAAGTGCTTACAACATTGTGAAGTTATGGCAAAGACAATTACAAATACTTTAGAATATCTCTTTTCTCTTTTTTAAAGAGATTTAAACATTTTTCTTCTCTTTTTATAAAGAGATTTTTTCCCAATCAATAATCTCATGTCCGAATAAATTACATCCGAAATCAGATCTATTTCACGTTTATTTTGGTTATCAATGTCAGTGTGATTTACATCAATCAACAAATCATATTCTTTTAAGTTTAAACCCTTGAATAGGTTCCAATATGAGCAAATATTTTCATTGAAATGTTTAATAGACAAAGAATTCTACTGAAGTAGGCTGGAAAAATCGGCAATTAAGTTGGACTTCCGGTTTCACTTTTCGCAAGTTTATAGAGATTAAATAGAATCTATTATGCGTCTGCTGTGACTGACACTGATTGACAATTATACTGAGACATGCTTGGATAGATAAAATTGGTTTGTTTTTATAATGATATTGATTTATTAAGGGATGTCGAGAGATTAATGGATGGCGCAATTATACCTCAGTGCCTGAAGGCACGTCGTGCGCTTAATGTTTACAATCATTAGTGACCCAACGGCTAATTATTTACTAGTAAGATGAATTTATCTTTTGTTTTGGATCATAGCCTAAAAATATTATTTTATTAATTATTTTTAGTGAATTTAGAGACATCATGTCACTGAAATTTTGAGTAGCCCGACGGGATACCCAGCTTGGAAACCCAGGTAGTCCTTGGGGATAATTGGTAGCCTCGGGCTAACGGACCATCGTTAGTGTCGAGCCCTGCATAAAATCGACCGTTCAAGTACAGAAATTTAGGTAAGGGGGTAAAAATACGCACAGAAAAATCGGGAACTCAATCGGGTATTTGGCTTAACGTAATGGAATGACGTAACTAGGGATACTTCTCATTATTAAATAAAACAAAGGACAATCGGGAACTTCATCAGGTACTTGTTACTATTTTTAGCACGCGCACCCGCTAAATTGAACTTCCGAAACGTAATGGAATGACGTAACTGGAAAATACCTACATATTCGACTGGTTGTTTAATAAATACGTACATTTTATTGAATTAATTCGCGACACAGTCAATCGTATTCGCACATGTTTTTGCTATGTCATTAGTATGTACGTCATACCGTTAGTCTGTAAATACCGCTATGGCGCAGAGAAAAATAACCGATATTTTCGGAAAAGGAAATGCTGAGACGCCGACAATATCCCCATCCAGTTCTCAAACAAATAATGAAAATAATGTGTTGCAGGCGGCTGAACAATCTAGCAAAAAGTCGAAAAGAATTCTTAAGTTTAGAAATGAATGGCTATCTGAATTTTCATGGTTACGCTATGATAATACAACTCTTACTATGCATTGCCGTGTTTGTGAAGAGTTTGACAGCTCTTCAAAAGTAGCATTTGTTACTGGTTGAAAACAGAATGATCATTGCATATGGAGCAAATAGAGCAGACTTTGATCAAAATGAGGTTATCTCTAGAGCATGTGAGCTTGCTTGTTATGATCTTTCATGTAATGTACAAATTTTGCTATGTCTGAAAAGAAAAAATAACTAAACACAGTAACTTTTTGAAAAAGACTTTATTCAGTACTTTAACCATTCTATATATATTTGTAACACATTTATCTTTCCTGTACCCCCTGATTTTTCATTTTACCCCCAGTTTTCCAAGGTAAGGGGGTAAAAAAAAACCTAAACAACATTAGACAATTGTCCTGAAGGAGCTGAGAGAAAGAGAACATTGTTTTGCAAGTTCTTTTCCAAAAAACCACCGGTAATATTCCCAATGACAGTAACGTATGTCCCTGTCTACAAAAAAGGTGATTGATCCAGCAAAACTATCGCCCCAATTTCCCTTTACATGCATCCTGTTGTAAAACACTCGAAATATAGTTGCCTCTCAACTATCCTTCACTTTACCACCCACGAACATACTCTTTGATCTTCAGCATGGATTCAGAGAAAGACGATCAGTGAACACAACTCATTGAATCTTCTGATTACTTTGTGAAACAACCTTTTCAAAATGGCAAACAAACAGATCTTCATACTTCTTGACTTCTCCAAAGCTTTCGATAAAGTAAACCATCTTAAACTCTTAGATACCCTGCAAGAACATGGTGTTTGTCCTCAAATTCTAAACAGGATACAGTCATTCTTATTGGCCGTAGACAGACAGTAGTTGATGGATAGTGACTGCTCATCTGAAGTCCCAGTTACCTCTGAGTGCCCCAAGGCTCGGTCCTAGGGCCCTCTGTTTCCTTCTATATATCAACAAGTTACCATCTTCTGTCCTCAAATCCCAAGTCAATTATTTGCAGACGACACTGCTGTATTACCTAACCATCAATTCCTCCTCAGACCCCCAACTCTCCAACATGATCTAGACAATATGGGTTCTGTGGGAGAAGCAGTGGACATGGAGTTTAACCCTTCAAAATGCCAAGTCATCCATATCACCAAAAATAAGACCATAATTAAACACAAAATATATGCTCCATGGCCAAATCCTAGAGTCTGTTACAAATGCTAAATATCTCGGACTAGATCTATCTGCTGACCTTAAATTTAATACACATATATCTCGAATAACTTCCAATGCAAACAGATCCTTGCTTTATTAAAAGAAATGTCATCACTAAAAATGAGAAAGTAAAAGAACTAGCATACAAGTCCCTGGTCCCGCCCACAGGTTGAATATGCACCTCATCTATTTGGTCTCCTTATACTAAAACCAATATTGAACAAAGTTGAGATGATCCAGAGACGTGCAATAAGATGGGTTAAAAGGGATTACTCCCCTGCACTCTAGTGTCACAGCCATGCAGGAAGAACTGGGCTGGCGATCCCCTTGAACATCGCAGACTGGACTGTAGACTGATAATGTTTTATAAGATATACCATAACCTAGTTGCAATTAATCTCCCAACTTATGTTCAAACCCCACATAGATTAACCAGACATATGCATCCCTTATCCCTACGTCAAATACAGGTATCCTCCGACTACCATAAGTACTCTTTCTTCCCTCAGCATTATGCTATGGAATAAACTTACTAGTAACATTGCCACCCTGCCCAACCTGAGTCAGTTCAAAACAGGCAGTGGTGGGTTTGCAGTACTAGTTTACTCCCAGTGTTTTTTAAACTATTTTATCTCTTATTCATCTTGTTTCACTATTAACATTTTAACCATGACTAGAATACATTTTCAGTCTCACCTTCCAAGCATGTCAATGTTTGGACTTTTCTTTTTAGCTTTTCTCTTCACCTTTTACTAACAATCCGACGTGCACTAAATTCCTGCCTTTAACACTCGTAAGAGGGGTTGGCAGTATCCAGAGATAGATAGATAGGAAAAATGGTGGTGGGAACACTGGATATCACCGTTAAACTTTTGTTGTTGTTTTTGTTGTTATTTTTCATTTATTTCTTGATAAGTGTTTATATTTTAAAGCAAAAAAATAATTTTAAAAAAATGGGGCCGGGCTGACCAGAAATAACATTGCTTTGGGGCCGGGTTGACCAATTTGGGGCCGGGTTGACTTGAGGCTGGGTTGACTTGGGGCCGGGTTGACTTGTACCGGGGGAAAAGTAATCAATACAAACAGAACAGAACATAAACTTTATTTGAAATAAATATAATACACAAACAAACAATTATTTACAACATATAAATAGATAATGTTTTATTAATGCAAACAGAACAGAACATGAACTTTATTTGAAAAAATATAATACACAAACAAACAGACACTTTTTATAAATAACATTTTTACAATTTTACAATTAAACAACTTTACTTGAAAACTTGTGTGAAGAGACATTTTTATAAATAACATTGTTACAAATAAAAATGAAAAAAACAACAACACAGGACGGTTAAAATATTGTTTTATAAATTAAGTAACCTGCCCTTTATTGTTTGTTACACCTTTAAAACATTAACGTATATCTAAATGATTCAAAAGATAATAAATAATTATTATACCCCCAAAAACGAAGTTTGGGGGGGTATATAGGAGTCACTCGGTGGTCGGTCGGTCGGTCGGTCGGTTGGTCGGTCGGGTGGTCGGTCGGTCGGTCCAGACGTCCGTTGCATTTTCCTTGTCCGGAGCATAACTTGAAAACTAATAGTTGGAATTCAATATAACTACATGCAATGGTCAAGCACATTGAGAGGAAGTGCAGTGCACAAGAACCATAACTCTATCTTGACTAATTACAGAGTTATTGCCCTTTTTTACTTTTCCTTGTCCGGGGCATAACTTGAAAACTACTGGTTGGAATTCAAAACAACTTCATACAATTGTCAAACACAATAAGGGGAAGTGCAGTGCACAAGAACCATAACTCTATCTAAAGTAATTACAGAGTTATTGCCCTTTGTTGCTTTTCCATTGCTTTTTTTTATTGTCTGTTGCATTTTCCTTGTCCGGAGCATAACTTGAAGACTAATTGTTGGAATTGAATATAACTACATACAATGGTCAAGCACATTGAGAGGAAGTGCAGTGCGTAAGAAACATAACTCTATCTTGACTAATTATAGAGTTATTGCCCTTTGTTACTTTTCCTTGTCCGTGGCATAACTTGAAAACTACTGGTTGGAATTCAAAACAACTTCATACAATTGTCAAACACAATAAGGGGAAGTGCAGTGCACAAGAACCATAACTCTATCCAAAAGTAATTACAGAGTTATTGCCCTTTGTTGCTTTTCCATTGCCTTCTTTTTTTGTCCGGACCATAACTTGAAGACTAATGGTTGGAATTCAATATAACTACATACAATGGTCAAGCACATTGAGAGGAAGTGCAGTGCATAAGAACCATAACTCTATCTAAAGTAATTACAGAGTTATTGCCCTTTATTACTTTTCCATTGCTTTCTTTTGTCCGGACCATAACTTCAAGACTAATTGTTGGAATTCATTATAACTTCATACAATGGTCCAGCACATTGAGAGGAAGTGCAGTGCACAAGAACCATAACTTCATCTTGATTTATTACAGAGTTACTGCCCTTTGTTTCTTTTTCTTGTCCAGAGCATAACTTTAAAACTACTGGTTGGAATTCAAAAACAACTTCATACAATGGTCAAGCACAATAAGGGGAAGTGCAGTGCACAAGAACCATAACTCCATCTTGACCAATTACAGAGTTATTGCCCTTTGTTTCTTTTCCATTGCTTTCTTTTGTCCGGACCATAACTTGAAGACTTATTGTTGGAATTCATTATAACTTCATACAATGGTCAAGCACATTGAGAGGAAGTGCTGTGCATATGAACCATAACTCCATCTTGACTTATAACAGAGTTACTGCCCTTTGTTACTTTTCCTTGTCCACAGCATGACTTGAAAACTACTGGTTGGAATTCAAAACAACTTCATACAATGGTCAAGCACAATAAGGGGAAGTGCAGTGCACAAGAACCATAACTCCATCTTGACTAATTACAGAGTTATTGCCCTTTGTTACTTTTCCTTGTCCAGAGCATAACTTGAAAACTACTGTTTGGAATTCAGTACCACTTCATACAGTTGTCAAGGACATTAAAAGGAAGTGCAGTGCACAAGAGCCATAACTCCATTTTGACAAAATACAGAGTTACTGCCCTTTGATACTTTTCCTTGTCCGGAGCATAACTTAAAACGTACTGGTTGGAATTCAAAACAACTTCATACAATGGTCAAGCACAATAAGAGGAAGTGCAGTGCACAAGAACTATAACTCTATCTTCAGTATTTATAGAGTTATTGCCCTTTGTTCTTTTTCTTTGTCTTTCTGGACTTATTACAGAGTAATTCAATTAAACTTCATCAATGGCCAACCACATTCAAAGGAAATGCAACATATATGAACAACAATTATCTTTAATTGCCCACAACCATAACTCTATGTTTCAATTCTTTTACAAGGTATTCTGTTACTAGTAACATCCTCATTTCCGAAGCAGACTTGTGGGGGTATTAATCACATTTAGTGATAGTTCTAGTTTAAAGAATTAAAGTGTCATAATTGTTTAATCGTAATTAAATTAATTGTTGTTAATCAATCAAGCAATATACTAAAGTGGGGCCGAAACGTCTCGCGGAAATGGGCCGAAACGTCTAGGGGCCGATTTTTCGATTGGGGCCGATTTGGTTTGGGGCCGAAACGTCCTGTTTGCGATTTTGATATCATTGAAAATGAATTCTTTATCTTGGCAGTAAACTCGTAAATTTGTAAATCAATAGGTGATATAATATGAAAAAGGCAAAGCCTCAAAGCGAGCTCGATTTTATTTTACCTTAGGATAGTTTAAAACAATCGTTCATTTTTATTTTACATTTTCCGTTTTTAAATTGTCATTCGGTATTTTATATACTACTTCCGTTTATTCTGGTTCCTCCTATCTATTATGGTTTCTATATAAGTGCGCAGGACACCAGTCTACACTTCCGTTTTCAATCAGAGTACATCGGCTTTTATTGTTATCATGTAATTCGAAAAGTTGCGATGTGTCCAATTCGGTACTTCGGACGGAAGTTTTCAAAACCATCACTTAGCAGGTACTCGCGTTACCGTAAAGCTCGCTAAAATCAGTATATAACACTTCACCCCTTAAAATTTGAAAGTCTAAGTATTTCAACATCAAATAAACCTCAAGATTCTTAATTTTCATAAATAATTAATCCCTAGTAACTATTGATAAATAACTATTTTATTTTAACTCTATTCTTTTTTTAACAGAACATTTATCTTTACCCATATCCCTGTAAAAACAATTACTTACCACAACATTGGATAATATAAGTTATAAGAGGAGTTGCATATCAATAAAAAATTTAAATATACTGCTCAAGATCAATTTTGATTCCAGTATCATGTATATGTGAAGGTACTGTCAAACTGGAGTGCCTACAGTATAATTGTCCAGAAGGCATATGTCATTGGATTCTCAAGTGTGGCCTGTGAACAGAAACAAAAGTGATTTCCTGTTCCAATTTTTGGTTTGATGATTGATCCAGTCAAGCAAGAGTCTGCTTGATACAGTTACTTTTTCAACCCATTACTACATGTACGGTGATTGGTTAAAATGCCCTTTCCTGTCAACGTAGAAACACTCACATGTACATTCATACACGCAGATAAACACTTTACACAATCTCTCTTTTTTAAATGCCATTTAATGACATCAACTTAAAACACTAATTTTCATTTCATTATTCATATAAAAATAAGGCCTCATTACAATTGGGGAACTTATTATCAAACAGGCCATTGATATTTTTATCTTCTTGAAATTTTATTCGGACACGAGGACTGATGGAACATCTGCATGATTTTTATTCAGCCAGGACCAAGGACCGACCGACTTTCACACGGACTGTAAGTGTCGTAACTACCTTTCAGCCAAGCTCATCTGAAAGATATGACCATTAAGCATTTATTTTTCTCCATGTTGCAAGAAAAACTGCTGTTTTTATTAAAAGCTCTGTAATGTATGCAATTTAACTTGATCAAATTTGTTTAAATTTTCATTTCAGATGTGTCTAAGAATCGGTTATCAGAGGTACCAAAAGAAGTGTGTACTTACATATCTATGGAGAAATTAGACTGCTACCACAATGTGATTAAATCTATACCAGAAGCTATTGTTCAACTCCAAGCTTTAACTTATCTCAATCTTAGGTAAGTCATACTGTATTTCTGTCAGGGATCATACCTGTAGTAATATTTTCCAGTTTGTAGCTGAAATTCAGCAACTCGACATTAGTGTTGTGCAGTTGAATGATATATCATTATATGAAAATAAAAAATTATAAAATAAATGCCCCATCTCTAAAAAAAACAAAACATCTTTTAAAAAAAAAGAGTAAATTCTCCCAGCTGCCATTTCTTTACTTTTATTAAGAGCTCTTGCCTGATTTTCACCAGGCATGTAGGGACGGTGAGCTGAAGCTTTGTCAAAAACATCATGAAGTATTTTAGCTGGTTTTCAGACATCTCATTGAGTAGGAAATAATATCTTTTTCTAAATGGTGTCATTGTAGCTTTTGTCTATTTAATTAGTTGAATGGTCTTACTAGTGTAATTAAAAATTATGGAGTAACTGTGACGTAGTTTGCATGACTTTAAAAATGTGCTTAGTGAACTTAAGAGTATAAAAATTATTAAAGTATTAAGTTCTTACCTACTAAAATGGCAGATAATTATTGTTGAATTTTGGAATTGTGTCCATATATAAATTGAATGCAATTAGAATGATGCTAAATTTAATGATTAAAGGAATTAAAATAATTATTGTAATGCTCCTTATTTGTGAACAAAGATTGACATTTAACCAATTTAGGAATGGGTCCTTAGTGTGGACATCCTTATTGGGAGTTTTTTTGACATATGGAAATAAGGTAGATTGGGTAAAAGAGCCAATGGAAACACATATATGTTTATTAAGTATACTATAAGAGTCGATGGGAATATATAACATGTTTTATACTAGAGCAGTAAAAACTTTAGACAAGTCTTGCTAAATATATTATCATTTGTGTCAGTAGAATAAGTAGCATGGTTAATATTTAAGGAAGGCCAGTTTTAAATGTTTATTTTAATTAACATTTAAAGTAACATACCATTTACTCTCAGAAACTGATAAGATCAATATAGTGACAGCAAAGCGATTGTAAGGGAGATAAATGTGATTAACCTTTTGACCTCTCTTTTAACCCAGCAGGTCAGGATTTTTTGCCTTGGGTGTCATAGTTTGTGACATTGTTGTACTTGTAGAACTAAGCATTTTAAATTTTATGTACACAAAGAATTTTTTTACATCTTGATTAAGTTGATTTTATATGAATATGATACAATAAAAATTATTATAATAAAAGCATAAATTTGCAGCTTTATAGCAAACCTGGTGGGAAGTTGTGACTGAGATATTGTATTGGTATAGCTAGTAGGATAATAACCAAGCAGTATAAGTTGAAAAGTTGTCACAGCTTGTACTGGTAATCTTATAAGTTTTGCAAGGGATGGGGTCAGTCTTTTGCTGAGTTTTTGACTTTGAATGATTTATCTGTCGCAATTGCATGTTAAACTCGTGAAAGAATTATAAATTGATTTATGTGAACAAGCTTACAAAATATAAGTGGTCAAAGCAAGAAGCCACTGGCCCACTTCCATAGATCATCAAATAGATCTGAAATAAAATATATGACCATCTTTTTGAATTTTTGCCAGAAAGTTGTCATTTTAAACTGACAATTTTGATGTGACAATATCAAAAACACTTAAACTTTACAGTGTAAAATGAGCTATTGATAGTATTACAATTTTAAAGCTTTCCTAAATTTGGTTATATTTCACTAATGAAAATACAATCATAACGACATTAATTAACTAACAATGGCTTGAATAAAAAAAATCAGTCTACATTGTAGATTGATGCACTTTGATTTATCAAGGCATTGTGACATGTCATATTAACCTTTTTTGTCAGAAATTACCTCAGAATTCAGCAAGTTGATTTGAAATCAATACAGATAATGGTTATACAGATAAACCTTACTTTGTTAACTGCTTCTCTGAAATCTGGAATGTATTGATCTAATAAATGGGTGCGTTTATTGAAAATACGATGTTGTCATTATGAAAGGCAGGTAATTTCTTGGTATCCAGCATGGCAAATGAATTAAAACAGTCAGAGGGCGAATGATTATTGTGACTTGAGTACTTGTTGTCATGAATTTGACATTGTTATATGTGTAAAAGCTTTTAATATAAAAATGCATGTAGACTTAGGTCTGTGGCAAGATTTCAGAAAAAATGCATATAGAATGATAGAACTTAAGTAGATGTGTGAATGTTTAAGAAAAATGCACAAATCAGTAGTAGGTGTGAATGTTTAAGAAAAATGCATATATATATATATATAGGTCTGTAGTAAGATGTTGAAAGTTTCAGAAAAATGCACTGATCTCTAAAGAACTGATATGATACTTATGTAACTTATTATTATCCAATATCAGCCAAAATATTAGCCCAAAAACCCTAATGATGTTTGGTATCTTGCTTATTTCTTGAAATAGTATGTATTGAATGTAATTAAGTAAATAGATTTTTAAAGTCCTATTGATTTAGAACCAAGTACAGTCAACCTGTGAACAACAGTCGTCTAAAGGAGAGACCGAACATGGTCTTTATTGGCAAGTGAGCTTTATTTGGAGAATACTTTGTTCTTCGTAATTAATGAAGCATTGTGGAAGAGTGTCAGTGACCTTACTTCACAGGGTGCTCTTTATGCAGAAGTGGTCTGACTGTATCTAAGTTTTTAAAAAGCATTTTGGAGATCTATTTATTAATTTATGTATTGATTCTATGTTGATAAAAGTAAGTTATTACAGCTAGACATTTAAATTATTCTATCTCAGACACTGGTTAATTGGCTACATCTGTATAGTACACTCAGGTGAACTTCATTAAACCTTGGAATTTATTGATTGAACAGGAATATCCAATTTTGATTGTAATTCTACAAGCTAACTGCCCACATTCTCTTCAATACTGTAATTATTGTACTTAAAGTAGGATTGGGGGGCATTTTTGTCATTATATATCAATAAAAATCAGTCTTAAAGACAGAAAACTGTTATGATAATTATTATAAAGTAATGTTTTCTGTATTATGTTTGAGGTTATTACAGAAGTTTTTGAGCTCTTTAAATTTTACCTATCAGTCAAATATATTTGTTTAATTAATTCATGTTGTTTTAAATTTGAAACTGTTCAAGTTAATCTGAGGGGTGTTGATTTTAATATATTAATTCTAAAATTGCTGTTGTGATAATCAAATAATCAGCTATAGATTTACATATAAATGAACTGTACTATAAAACCTCATTTTGTAAATATTTTATTTTTGGCAGATCTTTGTTGCAATGATTCCATATTCTTATTAATTAAGGGGTTGGGTTATTCAATGGTTGTTTAACATGAAAGAATTTTAATCCCCTATAGATTGTACTGTAAACATGTTACCATCAATGGATGGAATGTATAATGTTATACATCTGCTGTTAATGCACATTTAGTGACAAGGTGAAGAATCCAAGATGACCGTATATTGAAAAAAATGTTTAATAATGCTAATGTATACAGGAATCAGGCTCGAAACTGTTAACTGAATTTTTTTTACAGATTCCTTCAAGCAGTTTAAACTATCTACAAGTCGTTTGTATCAAATTAAGTTTGTTATCGTTTTTTTTCCTCACTTAATTTTGAAAGAGTCCTTAGCCCCATGATCACTAAAATTACTGATTTTGGAAGTAAAGAAAAGCTCTTTGCAAGGTCAGATTTTTTGGAAAACGGCATGACTTTAAAAGAAAATTACATTGGAAAGATGTCTTTTTATAAGCTGAAAAAAAATTACTGGAATGATTGATAAATAAAACTGAAGAATAAACAACCTTTCGATCCTTAATTGCCCAGATGACCTCTTGACCTTGAATTGCTAAGCTGACCTTTTGATGGGCTGCTTTCGACCCTTAGAATTGCCCTTTTGAATGTTCAAGGGTTATTCATATACCGAAAGAACTTGGCAAAAAAAAAAATGAATTCATAACCTGTATGTAATGTTTTTTTTGTTTTTTTTTAAGTTGCTTATCTGCCATTAAAGCAACAGGGGTGTCCTAGTTTACTGCAAGAAATAAATTCAAAGCAGTTGTGCTAGCACTTTAACAATTATTCATAATCTAAGTGTAATGTAAAAATTACCTATGTTAGGTATAGATGTAATATAAATATTATGCAGGTATCCTGGAATCTTAGGTGAACTTTTGTACTGATGTTATTTTGTTAATATAGCAAGAAAAAAATGTAAGTCAAGGTAAAACTTTGTAGAAATGATTCAGCAATAAGTCTACAATAAAGATAAATTTTATATGTTTTACTGTTTTATTGTTTTCTTGAGAAAAACTAGGGTTTCATGAAAAATAAGATGGAAATATTTTTGGAATGCATTAAGAATTCTTGAGAATGTTATCAAGGGTGTGGCTACTGGGAAACTAAGTATTGGGACACTCAATAGTCAACTGCACTCTGGAAAAAATAGATTATATCTTTATATATTTTGAAGAAGGCAAGTTTATGTGTTTTAGGATGTCAAGATTATTATATGTAATTATTATTGGGCTCAAAAGTGCCAATTGGGGTGGAGTCTGGAGTTTGAGACATTATTAGGAGCGGTGGTATAGTGGTTACAGGTGTCTGCCTCTCAGCCAGTGAGTCGCACCCATGGCACCACTAGTTCACTACCACTGGTTTGTACCAGTAAGCTGACTGGAGTGTAGTTCATTCAAATTAATAAGCTTTCTATACAATCAGGGCTTCCATTACCTATCAAAATTTTGAAATCAGAGACGAAAAATATCTGACTTTGGAAGTCACATCATATAGGTTAAGAAAGAAAAGCAGTATATTTTGGAAGTCACAAGCCAAAGTCAGGAGTAAATGACTCCCAAACTTCACAAATGGAAGCCCTGATGTAATTGAACTTGATAACATACAAATTTTATAAATAATTTGTTTTAAGTATACTTGCAAATTTATTCATTTAACAATTTATGTTTGTAAACATAATCTCTTGAAAACCCTCTGGTAAACATATGGAACCACTAATGATATTGTAACTCCCCCAAAATTGACGTATTACAAAGAAAAAAAAATAAATGTATATTTTATTTTTACTTACTGCAGCATATTTCTGAGATAATAAGATTCATGGTAGACATTTTATAGATTATTTTCTGCATCGCTGCTGCATAAATATATATATTCTTATTTGCAAAACGGAATTTCTTACATACAGATCACATTTATCTTCATATAAAGATGGAAAAAAACAAAGGTGAAAGTTTTCCCCCCTCCTTTACCTGTATTAATTATAGTTGTATTATTTTTTTCCGCTATGCCAATATTTCTTGATTTTATCGGTGAAATTGGCACAATTGCTGGTATAATGTTTGTATTGAGTTAACAGTTTTTGTCTCTGGTGGATTAGGGATAACTTAATTCAGTAGTGGTGCATAATTTATTCATAGACCTGTCTACCAGGGTAGAATTTCTGGAGTAAGTAGGGCGTGTTGGCCCTTTAATAAAGCTCACGTTTTCATGCCATTCCAGAAATAGATTGCCAGACTGGAAAATGATTCCACAGAAATGTTGCCTGTATAAATAAGTATGTATGTATGTATAAGACACGGTATGGAATATTTCGGGCTGTAATTACAAGTAATATGTATTGTATTATTTCAGACTGTTATATTGAGTTTTTTAGAAATTTTTTTTATTGGTTAATTTGTTCAGGTTTAATGATCAAACCGACTTACAGGAATAACTTACTTAATAAGTATTATCAATTACTTCACTTGTGACAGGCTACTTATCAAGTTATCATAGTTCATACATCATGTCTGAATCAGTGGTGAGAGACTCAATGTGCAAGAATTGTCTGAATTTTAGAACCAGTGTACCCTTTATGCTCACTCTTTTGAGCTAAGCAGGCAGACTAATGTAAATAGTGGACTACCTTGAGTATCTATGGTCAGGAAGAGTATTATGAATGATGAGATGATATAGATTTGAACCAGCACCCCTTTTACACTGGACACACACCCTCCATGTTTACAGTACATGTGTTCATATTTTACAGGGCTTTCATTAAGGCCAGAGACTTCAAAATCTCTGATATTGGAAGTCACCTATAGGTAAAGAAAGGAAAAACATTATATTTTGTAAGTCAGAAGCCAAAATCAAGAAGTAAATTACTCCGAAACTTCCACTAAGATGCAATTGTAATGCCCCCTTTAATTAAAAGTTGCATGGCCCGGGGGGGGGGGGGGGACTCATATAGATTGCTCTTGTCAATCTGTCCTGCTGTAATGTGGTCCATCAATAGGCAGTCAAAACTATTTGTGGGCATCCATGTTCTATTTTGTGGCAAAATGTTAAGTTATTGAAAATGATTTATTGAATAGCAGCGATTTTTGCAGCGTCTTGGCTTTTTAGCTCACCTGAGCTGGCTCATGTTGAGCTTTTAGGATCATTGAATGTCTGTCGTCTGTCAGCTGTCCACACTTGTTCATTAACACTCTAGCAGTCACATTTTTACCTCAATCATTATCAAACTTTGTCAGGATGCTCATCTAGGTAATAACTCAGATGAGTTTGAACATGAGTCATCTCGGATGAAAAACTAGGTCACAGGAGCTAAAAATAGAAAAACCTTGTTAACACTATAGTGGTAACATTTTTGGCTCAATTATCATCAAACTTGGTCAGGATGCTTGTCTAGGAAATTGCGTGTATGATTTCGAACATGGGTCATCTCGGATGAAAAACTAGATCACAGGAGCTTAAAATAGAAAAATCTTGTTAACACTCTAGTGGCTACTGCTTTGATCCAAATATCCTGGAAATTGGTCTGAAAGTTTGTTTTGATGATTTCTAGGTCAAGTTCGAATATGGGTCACCTGGGGTCAAAAACTAGGTCACACTGCTCAAATATGGAAAATCCTTGTTAACACTCTAGTGGTCACATTTTTGACTCACCTGTCATGAAACTTGGTCAGAATGCTTGTCTAGGTAATTGTTCGGATGAGTTCGATGGGTCAGGTGAGCGATCTAGGGCCATCTTGGCCCTCTTGTTTAAAAATGTTTGAGTAGAGAGATTGTAGAAATGATAGGATTGTCTGAGAACCTCCATAGTGTATCTTACAGATGAATTGCAGCTTATTGATTTATGGAGAAACCTTATCAAAATATGCACAGAATTCTTTCCCTCCATCTGATGATTATAAATGGTATAGTTTGGGCTGTTTCAGACACCAAATATTTGAGATATAAATGTCATTGATCAAGTTTTGTAGACTCTCATTTAATATTTTGTGGCTGAATTACACATATTTGGTTTGACAGTACATGTAATATAGTATAATATACACTGATATAATGAAAGGAAGAAAATATAAAAAAAATCATTATTCTTATTTCTATTTTGATGATATTAGCCTTTTTGAGGCTCAAATCCCTGTTAATCTTAACATCATCAGATACATTTTTGTCTAGAGTTCATTTTTATCAAGCTTTTTTTTGTTGTTGAAAACCAAGCAAAGTCTGCTATAGAAGAAGAGAAGGTCTTTACATGTATTAGCAATGTATACAAAAATGTACTTTTGTAAATTTATAAGTAAAAAATTGGAATGCAGTGTATACTGTAGCTTAGTAGCTCTATATAGATAACATTTATACAAGATTTTTCATTAGTACTGTTATAGAATTGATGGCAAAAGTGAAATCTTTTGTCTTTACTGTTACCTGAAATATTTCCAGGAATCAGCAGTTTTATTATTTATTTATCCCCTCACTGTATTGAGATATAATAGGTTGTATTGGCTGTAAATTACCACAGAGATTTATCAAGGTCAGGTCAGACTTTCTAATGTTAGAGCCTGAGAGAAAAGATTCAGGCAGACATTTGGAGCAATTTTTTGTTTATAAATTGCCATATTTCCCTAGACTGTTACTATAATTATAGTCCTCTAAATTCCTTTAACCCTTAGCTTGCTGTTAACCCAATTGACCAGCGCTAACCCATTTGACCAGTGCTAACCCATTTGACCAGTGCAGAATACCATCAGCTGACTGATTGCACATCTTTGCCATGGGATACTGAGATCTGCCTCAGGACTGTCAGTATGTATTTTGAAAATTGTCCTAAAAATGATGAATGGTTAAGTCCATAATGAAAGATGGGGAAGTTCGTTTAAAATATAGTGTGCATAATTATAATCTATGTTGAAGAAATTGGTGGAGAATTTTGTACTGATAGTTAACAGGGCTTTACTTAGGTTACAAAATCAAAGTACCCCCTTTTCTATATGAGAAAATTTTGGCGATGGACGGGGGATTAGTGAGTGGGGCTTGGGTGGCCAGGGTAATAGTGCATAAGGTACATTTAAGAACTAATGTTAGATGCTGGCTTAACATGCATTTGTATCATAGTTTGGAGACCTTTTTGTTGAAAATGTGTCAGGGTTAAATCGTATACATATACATGCACAGTGCGTTAACTGGAGTGCGGGTATTAGTTACCCGCACTCCAGAGCATGCCCATTGATTGGCTCATTTTTGCTGGGGTTTACATATTGTGACGGCAGAGAAAGGGAAAGCGACAGAAATGTCATATCCAGATGTTCGTTCATTGGTTCATTTTTGCCGGGGTTTCATATTGTGATACAGGGAACGTGCTTTTATGTTTGACTATGATACAAAAGAGAAAGAACATCAAAACACTCGGCAATCTGATTTATAGTAGATTTATCTACGTCCTCTCGTACAAATCAGATAGCCTTGTGTTTCAAAGCTCTTTCTATTACCTAATTGTGAGTGCTGGCATAGGTATTTCCTTATCAGCATTAGCAAGAATGAGAATTAACTAATACTAGCATTATTGCAATTCTGAACAGAGCAATTTCAGAAATATGTCATATGTATAATAACAATTATATTTGTCTAATATTTGCTAAAATGTCTTGGTTTTTAAATAAGAAAAAAACATGGTTTATTCATTATTATTTGATTAACACATAAATTAACATTCCGCTATCCTGAAAAATGTGCACTTTTATCTGCAAAATAAAGAATGTATAGACATTTATTAATGTATGATATTATATTATTTGTATAATGAATAATTTCTGTTGCCTTAATTAAATTTAAAGGGCCATGTTATGATGTTGTTAAGGTGGCTGAATTATAAAATCAGTTTCATGGATAAGAAAATGAAGCAAAGAAGCGAACTGTTGATCTACTCAAAGAATGTTGAGGTCCTAGCCAAATTGTATTTTGTCTTCCCAAATTTAAGCAAGACACAACATAGTTTTGGCAATTTCAACTTCAAGGGCCCTGGGTTATGTTTAAAAAAAAATGTACTATTAGACAATGTCAGAATAAGAGAGTAAAATAAACAACACTTAGTTTTGTAACCTGGGTTATGTTCCCAATTTAAAAAAAAAAGAAGAAAAAAAAGAGAAAAAGACAATGAATAAGAGAATAAGCATGTTATAAGCATGTTAATGTTTTAAGATTTTACTACATGCTACCTCACATTACATGATAAATAAACTGAATACACAGAGTAATCAGGAATTATAAATGCATCATAAACTGTCTCCAGTTTCAAAGGGAAGTTTAGCCATGCAAGCATGATAAGGAGATCGGAAAGAACATAATTAAGATGTGTACTTAAACATGGGAAGAATTTTCTTCATACAGTTGAACATGGTTTAAAAGACCAGTTTTATCATATGCATTTCATTTTAAAGGGCTAATTTGGGGTCAAAATTCGACCACATTCCTATCTCCAACAAAGTACATGTACATAAAATTAATTAAATTTTCTGTTTTGAAAAAAAAATCCCCTAAAATTTTTTAGAATTAATTTATAATAAGAGTGGGACAGAGATGGTCATTGTAATTTGAAAAAAATATATGGTATTGATAAAATGGAAGTTTTAAATCCCCACTGTGACACAAATTCCCATTATATGGACCTTGCAGTTGAATGCCCTTGAAGTGAGAAAAACACAAGATAAGAAAAGGGCTATGTTTTGTTTGTCTAAAGTGTTTAATACCATGTTGAAATGGTAAATATACATTGTGTTAAAATGAGAAAATGATAGTGTTCTAAATTGAAATGGTCTTAATTCAGAGTTGGCCTTAAAGTACAGAATTAACTGTATATTGGTAAACATCAAAATTATATCTGGTCTGGAAAACCACAACACAACAAAAACAAAACAGCAACTTGAATCAATATATTGCAAGGGATGATAGATTATGATTTATAAACATCATTCCAACATTTGCATTCTGAATATTCCTGGCTGAAAATACATACAATCTATAGTGTATCTTATAGATGAATTGCAGTGGTTCTCGAAAAAAGATATGCGAAAAAGGACCAGTTATATAATCAAGATGAGCATCTGATGGTATTATATAAGTAGTAGATGATAATTTAGTTGTAGTTAGCAATTGATATTTAGACTAAGCTTTGCTTTATTATACTTGCCCTCAAAATTTAATGGTTTTGACTTGGTGCTGTTTTGTTTTGAACTTTGAAGCTGTTCTGTTTAGGGCTTGGAACTGTCCTGTTTGCACTTGGAACTGTCCTGTTTGCACTTGGAACTGTCCTGTTTGCACTTGGAACTATCCTGTTTGCACTTGGAACTGTCCTGTTTGCACTTGGAACTGTCCTGTTTGCACTTGGAACTGTCCTGTTTGCACTTGGAACTGTCCTGTTTGAACTTGGAACTGTCCTGTTTGCACTTGGAACTGTCCTGTTTGCACTTGGAACTGTCCTGTTTGCACTTG
This sequence comes from Ruditapes philippinarum, assembly GCF_026571515.1. Classification (NCBI taxonomy): domain Eukaryota; kingdom Metazoa; phylum Mollusca; class Bivalvia; order Venerida; family Veneridae; genus Ruditapes; species Ruditapes philippinarum. Next base: position 67,060 of record NW_026851554.1, read on the forward strand.
GAACTGTCCTGTTTGAATCCGGACCTGTTCTATGTTGAATTTGGGCCTATCCATTGTGTGTGTGGGGGAGATACCATTATGAATTTTAAAAAAGCAGCCATCATGCAATTGGTATTGGAGCCTGATCTGGCTAAGCTCTGTACCGGAAGTGAATGCAAGTTATTATTGCAGCTTGAACTTTGATAGTAATACAAAATATGTTTAACTGTTACCATTCACCCATCCCATCGGTTGATTTAACTCTAATGTCTTTGGTAACATTGTGTTGGAACCAATTATTTTCGTTTACTTTATAAACTTATTTGTTCAGAAATAGGGACTTATTTACTATTCACTTTATTGATAGAACGTTATTCTTCGTGTAGAATGGCATGTTCACCTACTTTAGTGGATTGCATTCAATAATTGATTATACAATAATTGATTGATGATTTTAATGTATAATCTAAATGTAAAGGAAACAATGTACAACAGTCTGAGTGACAACAAATTGCACCCTGGAGAATTTACCTTTCCTATATTGCTACACCTTCTGCATTTTTTACCCAGACTGATTAATGGACAATATTGACATTGTGCTGTTTTTTTGTGGGTGTTTCTTTCTTTCCCCCCCCCCCCAAAAAAAAACAAACAAACAAACAAAAAAAACAACAACAACAAAAAAAAACAACAAAAAAACAACAACAAAACAATACAATAAAAATGAAAAAAAAAACAACTTATCAACAATAACAAAAAAAAGAAAAAAGGCACAAGAAAACAATGTATGAATTGTATCAACTGTAATGAGGCATACTGTTAAATGATGCAGAGTTACAGAAACAGTGGTCATAAATGGAAACAGACATCAGGTTTTTTTTGCAGTGATTCAGAAATAAATGGTAGATAATTAACCCTTATACACTGTTGTAATTTTTTTTAGTGGACTTCCTGTTTGCTTAGAAATTAGAGGGTCTAATAGTAATGGAAGGGATTTCAGGATCATAGTACTGTAAAATGAAGTACTGTCAGTATAGATTCTGGTCAGACTACATGGATGACTTCTGGCAATTTGATACATTTAATTTACCCATGCCCTGTGTTTGTACCAGCTGATTCTTCCCGTGGAACGATTTGAGCCGCACCATGGCAAAACCAACATAATGCGTTTGCTTGGCATCCGCGCAGTCTGGTCCGGATCCAGGCTGTTCACTATCAGTTTCTCTACTTGTTATAGAGTTTGTAAGCGAACAGCATGGATCCTGACCAGACTGCGCGGATGGTCTGGATCCATGCTTGTCGCAAACGCATAATGTTGGTTTTGTCATGGCGCGGCTCATTTCAGTGTGTGTCCTACGTCCGTTAGTTGGCACATCTGCGCTGTCTGATCATGGCTTACATTGTTTGCTATTGTCAGTACATATTATGAAAATTTTCCCTGAAATGATCAATAGTTTTTCCCAGAGTATAAGATGGACAAGTCCATTTAAAGGCACATTATGCCCCAAAAATGAATAAAATTTTCTTTCTTAAGAAAGGACAGACATGAGTTAATAATGTATAAACAGTTGTTTTTCAAGCATGTTAGAGGTTTATTACCTGGAAAAGTAGCTCTGAATGTGAAATGAGCCGTGCCATGACAAAACCAACATAATGGGTTTGCGACCAGCATGGATCCAGACCAGCCTGCGCATCCGCGCAGTCTGATCAGGATCCATGCTGTTCGCTTACAAACCCTAGTAGAGAAACTGAAAGGGAACAGAAACTGAAAGGGAACAGCATGGATCCTGATCAGACTGCTTGGATGTTAGCAAAGTTCATGTAGTATTTTGACTGTCATACAAAATACTAAATCACTTTAACTGTACAAAATATAAGAAAGGAACAGAAACAAAATATGATTCAGGTTACTGGAAAATAAGTAACTTTTTGGAAACTATTTTAACAGGTCACCAAATATAAAAAGCTTTTGAGACATGAAATAAAAGTATTTCTGGGACATAATGGGGCTTTAAGATATCTAGCATGGTAAGGGTTTCACATGAGCTATAATTATAAGACATTATAGCCAGTGTTAGAATCATTTTGCTGTTGTTTGTTGACAGGGTAGCCAAATAATAGCTTATACTCTTACAAAATACGGTATATTTACTGTGTTTGAAATGTGTATTCAGAACTTTGGTGTTTTCACTAAAGTGCCAGTTTGTGTCTAGAATAATGCATGGAAGGACACCTGAAGTCTTTGTCAGTAAAGCTGGAAAGTACATTATAACCTATGCTCTAGGTACAATATAAAACCCAACATAAAAATGTTTTTTTTCCATTTTGGAAGGTTATGTTGATATATACATTGAAGTACATGTTGGCATGATTCTTTGTACTTTAGGTATAAACTAGTCTTTACCGGTGCCAACAAATGTTTTGAAAAGAAAGAAGAAATACTGAATATATTTCTTCAATGTATTTCTGAAATAGTTATATATTATATTGTTTTGTTTATTTTTCAGTCGGAATCAGCTGTCGATCATTCCGTCCTTTATAAGTCAACTGCAGGCATTAGAAGTACTGATAGCTAGTCATAATCGTCTTGTCTCACTGCCGGAAGAGTTAGGGGTACTGGATAAACTTATGGAACTTGTAAGTCATTTGTTTTAGCTTGTACAACCTTCACACAGTCATGGACTTTGATATTTATTACCTTGACCTTCAAGGGCAGGACTTTGATATTTATGACCTTGACCTTCAAGGGCAGGACTTTGATACATGACCTTGACCTTCAAGGGCAGGACTATGATACATGACCTTGACCTTCAAGGGCAGGACTTTGATATTTATGACCTTGACCTTCAAGGGCAGGACTTTGATATTTATGACCTTGACCTTCAAGGACAGGACTTTGATATTTATGACCTTGACCTTCAAGGGCAGGACTTTTGATATTTATGACCTTGACCTTCAAGGGCAGACTTTTGATATTTATTACTTGACCTTAAGGGCAGGACTTCGATAATTTAATGACCTTGACCTTCAAGGGCAGGACTTCGATATTTTATGACCTTGACCCTTCAAGGCAGGACTATGATACATGACCTTGACCTTCAAGGGCAGGACTATGATACATGACCTTGACCTTCAAGGGCAGGACTTTGATATTTATGACCTTGACCTTCAAGGACAGGACTATGATACATGACCTTGACCTTCAAGGGCAGGACTTTGATATTTATGACCTTGACCTTCAAGGACAGGACTTTGATATATGACCTTGACCTTCAAGGGCAGGACTTTGATATATGACCTTGACCCTTTAGATGATCTTGGCCTTCACAGCCACATTGGTAAAATTAAAAACTTTTTTTTGCAAATTTCTGATTTACCTTTTCACCACTTTTCCCATGTTCTGGCTTCTTGAACCATGATAAAATTGTTACAAGTACAAATTAGTGTAATATGTATAATTTAAACCAAAGTTTTATGGACTAATTTATTTGGTTATTATGTTTTCTTAATAAATGTTATAATTTTACAAGAATAATGCAGTCAGATTTATTCATAATTTAACTTTGAACAGATATTTTAATGAAATCATTTTACAGGATGTTAGTTGTAATGAAATTTCACACCTTCCTCTACAAATTGGCGATCTCAAATCACTGAAATCTATGAACGTTAGACGCAACATTTTACAAGAACTCCCAGTGGGTAAGAATCAGTTTACAAATGAGCTGCGTCATGACAAAACCAACATAATGGGTTTGCTACCAGCATGGATCCAGACCAGCCTGCGCATCCGCGCAGTCTGATCAGGATCCGTGCTGTTCGCTTACCAACCCTATTGCAAGTAGAGAAACTGATAGCGAACAGCATGGATCCTGATCAGACTGCGTGGATGCGCAGGCTGGTCTGGATCCATGCTGGTCGCAAACGCACTATGTTGGTTTTGTCGTGACGTGGCTCAAATAGTATCATAAAAGTTTTGTAATGGATAGTAAGTAATAATGTTATCCATCCGATTAATTGTTTCTGTCTGAATGTAAAATGTCTATTTATAGGTTAGTGTTTGTCTGTCAGCTTTAAAGTAGCATGCCTCCAGATGAATCAAAATATTTCAATAAAATAAAACTTGAGGAAAATCTACTGAGATTTTAGAAAAAGAAGAATTCAGGATTCATATAATAATTTACATGTTATGAGCGATTAATGGTTAATGTTTCATTATGTGTAACAATATTTATTTTTCTACTGCGTTACTAATGCAGTAAAGACAGTTTTTGCATATTTTGACGTATTTTTAGCTCACCTGTCACAAAGTGACAGGGTGAGCTTTTGTGATCGCTTTTCGTCCGGCGTCCGTCCGTCGTCCGTCCGTCCGTCGTCCGTCCGTAAACTTTTGCTTTAAATGACATCTCCTCATAAACCACTGAGCCAATTTCATCCAAACTTCACAGGAATGTTCCTTTGGTGGTCACCTTTGAAAATTGTTCAAAGAATTTAATTCCATGCAGAACTCTGGTTGCCATAGCAACCGAAAGAAAAATCTTTAAATATCTTCTTTTAAACAACCCTAGGAGCTAGAGCTAAGATATTTTGCATGAGACATCTTCTAGTGAGTGTTTACCAAGTTTGTTCAAATAAAAGCCCTGGGGTCAAAATTGGCCCCGCCCCGGGGGGTCATTGATTTTCCCTATATGCATATAGTAAAAACTTAAAAATCTTCTTTTAAAGAACCCAAAGAGCTAGAGCTAAGATATTTAGCATGAAACATCTTCTAATGAGTGTCTACCAAATTTGTTCAAATAAAAGCCCTGGGGTCAAAATTGGCCCCGCCCCGGGGGGTCATTGATTTTCCCTACATATGCATATAGTAAAAACTTAAAAAATCTTCTTTTAAAGAACTCAAAGAGCTAGAGCTAAGATATTTAGCATGAAACATGTTCTAATGGGTGTCTACCAAGTATGTTCAAATAAAAGCCCTGGGGTCAAAACTGGCCCCGCCCGGGGGTGGGGGGGGGTGTCATTGATTTTCCTTATATGTGTATAGCAAAAACTTAAAAATCTTCTTTGAAAAAACCCAAATAGCTAGAGTTTAGATATTAAGCATGAAACATCTTTAAGTAAATATCTACAAAGTTTGTTCAAATAAAAGCCTGGGGGTCAAAACTGGCCCTGCCCCAGGGGTGTCATTGTTTTTAACTATATGTGTATAGTAAAAACTTTAAAAATCTTTTTTTTAAAAACCCAATGAGCTAGAACTTAGATGTTTAGCATGAAACATCTTATGGGTGTCTACCAAGTCTGTTCAAATAAACACATAAAAGCCCTTGGGTAAATATTGGCCCGGGGTGGGGGGGGGCCTATATACAGGTGAGCGACCTCAGGGCCATCATGGCCCTCTTGTTGTAATTAAAAGCGAATTGCAAGTGCCTTTGATAACGTGAAATTTGCTTCTTTTTAGTTACAATACAATATTAAACAGTTAATTACAATTTTAAAATTTTCATGAAAATAAGCATTAATCTGGAGGTGAGCTGCTTTAATGAAATTAAATCAGTCTTTAGTGGTGCAATCGCTCAACAGATTTAATGGAGTTAAAGCTGACTCAAAGTTATATTATGCTCATCCAAAGGTATAGTGAGTGAACAGGTGAAAGTCAAAATAAGTTTACATTTTGCAATAATTCCTTTCAATTTTATAATTAGCTTTGCATGAATGACAAATTACTCATGTAGACCATGGAAATTTCTATATATATATATCCATCGTAATTAACCTTATATGTTCTATTTATAAAATGAGTGGGGCAGTCTTTTTATATTTGAGGCAGATTTATATTTTATCCTAAACATTTTTCAGTATCAATTGTTGGTCAATCACTGTAATAACAGTAAAAGTTTTGAAATATAAAGTTGATTAACCTCAACTTGAAAATGATTAACAAACACTTATTTACTTACTATGTGGTTGAAATCATGTTTGGAGTCTTACGACCACATAGTAACTATGATTCACCGAGTTAATGGGATATAGCATAAAATGACAAGTTGGTGCAGATGAAATAGATAAAATATATCAAATTATTTGGGGAAAAAGAGGAGCAATAGCATGGGCAATGTATAATTAAAAAATTTTCATCCACTAAGAAACTTTATTCTTTGGAAAGGGATCAGTAGCTCCTTTCCTGTGTAGGTTGGGAGTCAGCCAGGGACATTGAATTCTTCCATGTGCGGAAGCTATCCAGTGGTTCTACAGAACCTACAGGTGTGAGCTGCAAATTGTATGACGTCAACAACCTTAACCACTTAGTCACGACTATTACACAAACCAGCTAATTAAGGAGTAAATTAAGCATATTATTCATCTTGCCACTTTTATTATTTATATAATTTTATTTCAGAAATCAGTAAATTAAACCTCAGAAAACTGGATATATCTTCAAACAGAGTGTCAAAGATTCCAACTGTATTCCGCAAGATAGAAACATTAGAAGATATTATACTAGACAATAATCCATTAACTACCCCACCTGCTCATGTAAGTCGAACATTTGGTGAAAATATATGGGTACCTTTAATCCTTAAAGGCACATGATGCCTCAGAAAATAAATATTTTTTTACCCTTCTTTAAAAGGGCAAACACAAGTTTATTTTAATGATTTAGCATGTTTAATAACAGTTTTATCTGGAGAAATAAACACCGAGTCATAAAAGTAGCAAAAAAAGAGACAAAGTAGTATTTTGACTAAATCACTGTAATGTACTAATTGCCAAAAAGCTATAGAAGCGAAAGATTGATATGGTTATTGACCAGTGAGTATTCTTTTAGAAATTATAAGAGGATACCAAAAACACCGAAAAAAGATTTTAAGAAATAAAATAAAGCATTTCTTTGGCATAATGTGCCTTTAATTTTCTGGAACAAAGCATGACCCTTGCAACAAGTATACAGTCAGGCCAGCCTGTACATCTGTCTGACCAGGTTCTGTACTGTTGATATCTCGAAGTTTGTATACTGATATTCAGAACCCCTAAACTTTGAATGGACTGTTCTAAATTCAAAGCAGGGCAAATCCATTACACAAATTCAGCAGGTTTAGGTTTTAAACTGTTGTGTAGGGATGTTTAAATCACTGAGTATTGAAAATGTTCACATACAAACTTCTTAACTTCCCTTATTTGACCAATAGAATTTTTATGCCCCCGCCATGTAATGGCCAGGGCATATAGTGTCACCCTGTTTCGTCATTTCGTCCTTCCGTCCTTCTGTCATTCCGTCATCATCAGTTTCCGTTCATTATCTTAGTAACTATTGCACGCATTCAACTCAAATTTAAAATATGGATATGTCATCATAAAATACAGGTCAAGTTCGAATTTGGTCATGGTTCGATGATTTTTGGCAGAGTTATGCCCCTTTCACTTTGAAAATAATATGAAATTTTCAGTTTCCGTTCATTATCTCCCCAACGGTACAACACATTCAACTCAAACTTCACATATTGATATGTCAAAGGAATGCGCAGGTCAAGTTCAAATTTGGTCATGGTTCAATGATTTTGGCAGAGTAAAGCCCCTTTCACTTTGAAAATAATATGAAATTTACAGTTTCTGTTCATTATCTACCGAACAGTGTTACATATTCAACTCAAATTTGACATATGGATATGTCAAAGGAATGGGCAGGGCAAGTTGGAATTTGGTCATGGTTTGATGATTTTTGGCAGAGTTATGTCCCTTTCACTTTGAAAATAAAAACCGCCTCCGTGGTCGAGGGGTTAGAGTCGATGACTTCTAACCCAGTTACATCTTTGGCGTGGGTTCGATCCCCGGGAGATGCTTTGGTAGTTTAGCGCGGAGGAAGGTAGTCTAGTACTGGTGTAACTCTCCAGGAACGATGGTTAGGAAACTACCCGCCTATATGACTAAAATACTGTTGGGAAAAGGCGTAAAATGAAGAAAACAAACAAACAAACTTTGAAAATAATATAGATACATCTTAGGAATAAGCAGTTTAAGTTTGAATTTGGTCGTGATTCAATGATTTTGGACAAACTTATCTTTATTGAATGTTGGAAAAATTTTGAACTTTCAGTTTCAGCACTCGTACTTTTGTGGAAATGTATGTAGCCATTATTTTGGCTACAAATATGAAATATGCTATTTTTAAAAGGTTAAGACTGAATAATTTCAGTGCCTTGAACATTGTATGGAAATGGTTTGTGTTAACATTGAAAAGTTTTAAGGGCTTTGAACTTAAAATGAAAAAAATAATTTGTGCAAACAAATTTGGAACTAAATATTATAACATATGAAATTTTGGCTGCATGCGGGGGAATCCGTGGCATGATGACACATTTCTAGTTTTTAACGTTTTACATTCAATTAATTTTGTCATGAAAGTTTGTAAAAGAAATTAGATTTGCACATTCACGTAACAAAACAAACTGTTGCAGCAAATATTTGCAGTCTGATATCATAAGCTTTATAATACTGCACATTTGTAATGTCCCTTTTCATTGGATAATTGTGATGTTTATATAGTTTTATATACACGGCTGATGACAATTTATGAAGAAATGACACTTTTTTCGCTAGAAAAAGGAGTTTTCTGTATTATAAATGTGTTATAAAGATTCCAGACAGTTTTTGTGTGTGCAAATCCCTTGCCTGGTGGTTTTGGTTATATATATATCGGCGGGCTGATAACTAGTTCATTACACAGTCAGCTGATTTAGGATTAAATTTTTTAGTTTGTATATTTCATATAGAGGATAGATTTTGATGACATTTGTACATTATGTTATGTGTACATGTTGTAGGTATGTACAAAAGGCAAGCAACATATCATGAAATACCTACACATCATAGCTATACGAGAAGAGAAAGCCCGAATGGGAATGCTGGGCGAGGTAGAGATGAAAAGATTCAGAAAATCATTGCCACCTACACAGTCTGTGTAAGTCATTAATGAGCCGCGTCACGACAAAACCAACATAGTGCGTTTGCGACCAGCATGGATCCAGACCAGCCTGCGCATTCGCGCAGTCTGATGAGGATCCATGCTGTTCGCTTACCAACTCTATTACAAGTAGAGAAACTGATAGGGAACAGCATGGATCCTGATCAGACTGCGTGGATGCGCAGGCTGATCTGGATCCATGCTGGTCGCAAAAGCACTGTTGGTTTTGTCGTGACGCGGCTCATTTTATATATATTGTGACAGTTTATAAATATATTCTTAGCAGATCTGATCAGTACTGAAATTTAGTTTAATCAAAATATTTTTGCTTGATTGTGATGAAAGTTTGAAGTATATTTGAACCATTCTCATGTTAGCTTTACTAGTACGCACCAGTACAAGTGTCTTGTAAGGTAACTCGGTCTTTTCCCCATTAATGTTCGGACCAACAATATTTAGGCTGAGAGGCAAACACATCAACTGCTAGACCACAGCTCCTGAAATATAAATATTTGTGCTTGTTTGTAACATGCTGTTCGTCACACTATCTGTCCATAGATAAAACAGTGGAATGACGGGGGCATCTGTGTCTGTAGATACATTTCTAGGAGTGAAAAAATCACTAGTTATGGATAAGCACCTTTTAAGTTATGTTTGAAAGGAATGGGAACACAGCAGTACATGACAATGAAATATTTTTGATAAGTAATAAGTCTAACAAAGTTAAACAAAATTTGCATCATTACATAACAAAAATATGTCATGAAAGAGAGTTTTAAATAGAGTTGGCCAAATATTACTATAATAGAGACAGGATAGCTCCTTAGGCTGTTTTCTTAGCTTAGATGCATTTAGAAAATCTTTTCTATGGAACGAAAAAGTGATCAAATAAAGGCATGAAACAGATAAGTGTGAAAATATACCTAGCTAGTCTATTCTATGAATAATATGTCCTATCCCTCCATGGGGATAACATTGGTTTTGTTTGCAAATTCATATCTCATAAACCGCAGTTCTAAAAAGGTATTCACTTGAAATTTAGAAAAGTTTTATAGATCATAATGCAAGGCCACTGACCAAGACCCATGACTGTAGCATGGATATTGACCGATTTATTTCCCAATGGTAACTTCATCAAATATCCTGCATGTCTCTAAGTTTAGATATGGTCAAGCATGTCCATAGTAGGACTATAGTTTGTAATTTTAATGTTAAGACATGTTTAGAATGTGTATTGCATTGTTATATTTTGATTTAAACTAACCTGTGTTACAGATCTTCAGAAGAGTTTAGAAATCTTATGGAATCTCCAGACAAGTGGAAACGTCATACTGTACTGAGTAGTGATTCTGGTTACAGTACAACAGATAGTGTGGATAAATGTGGCTGGTCCCCACAGGAAGTAAGTGAAATATTACAAAAACATGGTTCCTAGCCTCCTTGTTTAAGGTCTCATTGGGAAGTAAAGTGGAAATAATGTACTCCACTGCATGGTTCCTAGCTTTAGGAAGTTAAGAATGGCAGAAATGATTGATGTATTGGTTCCCATGTTCAAAACTCAAGAAACAAATGCATGGTTCCCAGCTGTATAGAAAATATTGTTGAAGCATCTGGAGAATATTGCATGGCAAAAAAATCAAAATTGATGTTTCAGATATTTACTAGATTTGCTAGATTTTTTGTAAAGTTTGGGGTGCTCAATTAGCAGTGAAGTGTGTGAATGGCTGCACTGGTGTTTATATTTAAGTCCCTAATAAAAAGAAATTTAATAGAAGTAGAGTCTTGCAGGGTTTTCATTATTGACAGATTGGCGATCGAAACCATAAGTTAAAATGCTGTTAAGTCTGTTGCATCTTGAGTTTGTAAGTTAAAAATTCACCTTTGACCCTAAGCCAGATTGGTTGTTTTAGGTAGCTTATCTGTTTGGTAAGATAAAAATGAAAGCCCTGGTCTTGGAATATGAACACAGCGTTTCAAGTTTTAAATCAGACAGATGATTGGAAAGGATATAAGCAAGAACTTGTTATATATTTTATCCAAGTTTTATATGTAAGTTATATGTACAATAATAATGTAAGCATGTACTGTTGGTCTCTTAGATTTCTTGCTTTCAAAGTTGAACTATCAAACATTTTAGGCAATTTTCAGTGTTTGCTTCGTGTAAAAGTTTGTATACTCTTCTGCTATAATTGTTATACTAATTGTGACAGTACAAGTTTTTCATCCAAAATCATGTAAAAAAAAGGAAAAAGAATTGTTAAGATTTTCAGCTCGATTATTTGAAGAATAGGGAAAGCTATTGTACCTACATAGGCGATGATGACACTGCCACACTTTGGTTATGCTTTTTGCGTGCAAGTTGTTATCTCTAAAACAACAGAAGGAAACGGGTTGAAGCTTCACACACTTGTTCTCTGTGATTATCTAACATGATAGACACAGGTCCCATTACTATGGTTTACCTTATAACAGAGTTATACCCCCTTTTTTATTGTCGAGCACTGAAACTAGTTGAGAGTGCTATCTTATGAAAAGTTTTTGTTACATGTAAGGTTTGAGACATTTTTTCTATTTTTATGCCCCCACAATGTGGGAGCATATAGCATTGCACTTGTCCGTCCGTCAGTCCGTACGTCCCGAAATCTTGTGAACGCAACTCCTCTTAAACCGGATGGCAGATTTTGCTTAAACTTACAGGGATGAACAACCTTAATGTATAGATGGTAGTAAAGAAAGGAATTTTCGCTGCGACCAAATTTAACAGAATTATGGCCCTTTGTTGATTTTTTCACTAGATACTCTGTAGAAATTTTGTGAACGCAACTCCTCTAAAACCGGATGGCAGATTTTTGTTAAACTTACAGGGATGAACAACCTTAATGTGTAGATGGTAGTAAAGGAAGGAATTTTTGCTGCAACCAAATTTAACAGAATTATGGCCCTTTGTTGATTTTTTCACTATATACTATGTAGAAATTTTGTGAACGCAACTCCTCTTAAACTTGATGGCAGATTTTGCTTAAACTTACAGGGATGAACAACCTTAAGGTGTAGATGGTAGTAAAGGAAAGAATTTTTGCTGTGACCAAATTTTACAGAATAATGGCCCTTTGTTGATTTTTTCATTATATACTATGTAGAAATTTTTTGTGAATGCAACTCCTCTTAAACCGGATGGCAGATTTTGCTTAAACTTACAGGGATGAACAACATTAAGGTGTAGATGGTAGTGAAGGAAGGAATTTTTGCTCCGACCAAATTTAACAGAATTATGGCCCTTTGTTGATTTTTTCACTAAATTAACTATGTAGAAATTTTGTGAACGCAACTCCTCTTAAACCGGATGGCAGATTTTGCTTTAACTTACAGGGATGAACAACCTTAAGGTGTAGATGGTAGTAAAGGAAGGAATTTTTGCTGCGACCAAATTTTACAGAATTATGGCCCTTTGTTGATTTTTTCACTATTTATTATGTAGAAATTTTGTGAATGCAACTCCACTTAAACCGGATGGCAGATTTTGCTTAAACTTCCAGGGATTAACAACCATAATGTGTAGATGGGAGTAAAGGAAGGAATTTTTGCTGCGACCAAATTTAACAGAATTATGGCCCTTTGTTGATTTTTAGTTTTCAACTTGTGGCACATATAGTCCAAAAAATATTTGACCTAGAGTCATTAGATTGACAGAACAGTGGCGTGTGGGGGCATCCGTGTCCTTTGGACACATTTCTAGTTATTTTTATTTTTTTTTTTTTGGTAAGTTCATTTTGATTGGCAGTGTCTTATATTCGCAGTGAGCAAATTATACAAATTCTTGCATGTACAGCACTTCCTATGACACATTTTACTTGGGATTTCATTCAAACTTTTTTCTTAGTGGTTGTCATCAAGTGCCATGGTGCATTTTACTATAATTTTGTGAGTTGGAACATTTTGATATAAGTATGTACCTTTGTTTAAAAAAAAGAGAAAAAAAATGTAATATTGGCAGAAACCTGGTGTTCTAACAATTTCCTATCGCTGTTAATTCATTTAGTTCAAAGGTCGTGTGAGTGATCCACTTTGCTTCCTGTTCTTAAAATGCAAATTTTATATCACATATTCTGTGCTTTTATATTGGATAATTTTTATTTTGAGAATTCTTGTTCTTAATGTATGTCTTTTACTTCCTAGTTATTATGTCTACATAATTCTCATGATAACAGTATAGAATCACTGAAAGAAAATGTTCAAAACTACACAGAAAGTCTTAAGATATGCAATCTATATAGTTATAAATTCAAAGATGAATAATTCTTCCTAAGTCTGTCATGTCTTAAAAAATGCCAGTCAATAATCAGGCATTGCTTTATTTTATTGTGGAATTTCTGGATCTTTTGCTTTAGATATATGTTTTATTGGAAAAAACAAAACAAAAACATGTTGGATTGAGTTAAAGTTATTTTGTAGTAGATTCATATTTATATGATTGTTTTGTATTAGAAGTGCTGAATGAAATGTTTAGTGACATGTGTTTCTTAGTAGCAGAATCCTTCTTTACTGATCTTAGATATTTTCTAGTTGATATTTATTTACCTTGTTTTCATAAGTAACACACTTGACTCATTGTAACGAAAAAAACGTAACATTTCAGTGTTATGCATGAGAGAACATTTCATTTTATGTTTTATTCTCCACCAATTATCACTGTATGAAGTTTGTCTGATGCATGTTTTTGTTTGATATTAACCATTTCTAGGGCACGGCCGACCCTCAACATCTTATTGATAGTAACAATCTTGCAATGCGAGCCGCGGCTGCAGTATGCAGGGAACAGAGAATATACACACCTGGGTGGGAACCTCGGCGCGACCCTCCAGAACCACCACAGCGGATCAATAGTCGGTTGTCTACAGAGAAACCAGAAAAACCTTCACCGCCAAATACATTGACGCCGGGGTCATCATCTTCTTCGACAAAGTCACAATTTTCGACACCTCCTACCCCACCCACTCTGTATCCAAGCAATCCCCCAACCCCACTTACACCCCCGACTCCACAGGGGCCGGGACCCGGTAAGGCAGGCGATGCCCCTACTATACTGGGCACCAGCTTGGAAGATGAATTTACAAGGGTTAGTCCATTGCAATATCTTTTTTCTAATTTCAGTTTTGTACTTTAAGCTACACATTCACTCGTCTGAGATGAAAAATATTTTTTATTAATTATGATAACATACATGATAGTATGTTAGTGGCATATATTTCACAAAAATTGATGTTTGAAAAATGTCCATGGAGGAAACTGAAAAAACAACTTTACACAAAAATGAATGTGATAAAAATTATTCATAATCTGATCACATGAATTTCATTAACTAATGGAGTACTTACATAGAAAAGGAAAAAGATAAAAAAGGCTCTTGAGTGTGAATGAGTAGATTTTATGCATGGTTATTTGGTAGATAAAATTATTTTCTGCATTGTTTCATTTGTAAGTTTATATTTGTACGCATGTTTTGTATGATGTAATTAAATCATTTATTTTCCTATTATTTTCATTACCTTAATTAGATATATATTTTGTACACTTCCTTTTCTCAATTATTTATTTTTTCTCTCATTAATTTGTAATTATTTATTAGGCTGGCTGGCTTGATTTTAAGTTATATATATCCCCCCTTCCTTCCATCCACTTGAACTGCCCCCCCCCCCCTCCCCCCGTCCGAAAAAAAAAAAAAAAGAAAAAGAAAAAATTACCAATTTGAGTCTTATATTTAAATATATATTTTGCATAGTTTAGTGTTTGTATGTCTGCTTATAAGACGTTGACCATTTCATGTTTAAATGTTAAATTGTGCTTAAGCCAGTGCAAGGGGAGCAGCGAAACCAAGAGTGGTGGCATGGCCAAGTTGTTAATGCGTCAGACTAGTAATCTCAGGATTGCTTGCCCTGTGGTTTCAAACCTATGTTTTAAAAATTAAAAATTTTATGTTTAAGCCCCTCGGGCATCAGTCAAGTTCCTTTAAACCAACGCTTAGTGTGACTGAGTTGTTGAAACAAAGTTTTTTCCCAGGATTTTGGGAACATAACCAATATCCATAGCACTGGGAATTTCATCGATGTTTTGTTAAAAATTGGGAAAAATTGCATGACTTAAATTTTGCAGTGATTAAATAAATGCAAAGAGTCACTGTCTAGGATGGCATCTTCAGGCATTTAAGCACCATGACAGTGAAGAAGCCCTTAGTTTTAAAGATTTTAGAATTTTATTTCAATATTTTTATTTAATAACTTTCAATTGGGATTGTCAATTGGGAAAATAACATACTATTTTCAATTGGGAATATGGCTGAATATCGGCTATAAAATAAGCCAAAAAAAAATCCCTGTGAAATTATGTTTTTAATCTTTAACAGTGCGAATATGATATGCATATTGAACAGAATAGTGTTTAATTCTAAGTTGTGGCAATTCGATGTATATGTATCAAAGAATTTGAAAAATAGGGGGATCTCATTGGAATACAGCCTCTTAAGCTTTTGAATTTTTTTAAAAGTACATTTTCCTTTATGTTAAGAGTGTTTTTTTGTTTTTTTCATTTGAATGATTTATTAGACCTAGAATGTTGATAAAACATCTGGCTGCATCACTTGTCATGGTTGAATGATGGTTTTGAATTGAAGTGCTTAAAGCTGTCCTGTTACATAAATTGTCATTTAATTGTCAAATCTAAAGAAATAAGGTGGACAATGAAATTTGCCAAAGATTTGATACATAAATAGTAAGGAAACCTAAGCAAAAATTACAATTATTATTATTGTACATGAAATTGCATATATAAGTACCTGAAAGGAAGTTTCAAAAGGTACCAAATATTTTCCTAATTTAGCAATTTTGCTTTGCAAAATTTACCAAACTGGGCTAGGTACTTTTCCCCAAATTTGCTAGGAAATGGCCGGCTTTTCCCTAATCACAGATTCAAGCAAACTTAATTTGCAACATTTACTACCACATTGTTACCATTTAACGCTCCCATCTAATTAGTACCCCCCCCCCCCCCTGCAACATTTTAAAGAAGGAAAAAAAAAAGTCTTACCTAATAGATTTATAATCCATACTAAATGAAAAATACTCTACATAAAACCCAACCATAGTAAATATTTTTTGTTTTTCACTGCTTTCCAGGGATCCTCAGTAAGAATTTCATGAACTTTTATGAAAACAAAAAAATTTATGAAATTTTTTTTTTCGCCCAGGAATTACAGCGTCAGAAACAGGAGTATGAGAATCGTAAGAAGGTGGCGGAACAGTTACGTATACAACAGGAAGAGGAGGAGGAGAGAGAACAGCGACGACGCGCCGCTCAGCGCATACAAGACGAACAACAGGCCATGCTGAATAAACAGCGTGAAGAGGTTATTCTTACTTATTATTATATTTAGCATTTTTTAGCTCGACTATTAGAAGAATAGGTTGAGCTATTGTACTCACCCAATCGTCAGTGTCACACTTTGGTTAAATTCTTTGGCAAGTTGGTATCAGGGAATGCTTCAAAAGTTCTCACACTTATTTGACAGCATAATACGGTGTCACTGTCCTAGGCCAATAACCATTACATCAATTTAGACAGAAATTTCTTTTATG
The DNA here is from genome assembly GCF_026571515.1 of Ruditapes philippinarum. Lineage (NCBI taxonomy): Eukaryota > Metazoa > Mollusca > Bivalvia > Venerida > Veneridae > Ruditapes > Ruditapes philippinarum. The sequence continues at coordinate 83,623 of NW_026851554.1, forward strand.
AACTTAGAAAATTGTACATTATCCAGACTCTTGATTTACTATCAATCACTGAGAATAGTTGGGTACATTGTCCTACCAACTACTCTTTGTTTTATGTTTTAGCATATTCTGAATCAATTAGTATTTGAACATAACTTTAACTCCTAAATGATGAAAATTAAATGACTAATTGCTATTTTAACTGTAATTATTACGTTTTTACTGTCATTTAAAAAATAAATTTTTTTTTATTTCTTTGCCAAATTTCAGGCTGAAGAAATGAAAAGACGGGAAGAAGAACATCGCCTGGCCGAGGAGGCTCGTAAAGCTGCCGAGGTCGAGGCTAGAAAGGTTGAGGAGGCGAGGCAGATTGACGAGGCTCGGAGGGCAGAAGAGCTGAGACGGCAGGAGGAGGCACGGCAACATAAAACAGATAATAAGTATGTGTACTGTAGTTTAGTAGTATATATTAATATGTATCTTTACATAGATGAGAATGATCTTTTCATTTTATACTGTCTGATACTAAAAAACGAAATTTCTTTCATATATTTTTCCTTGGTAACTATTTTCAAAGGAGTTTTTCTGAAAGTAGATGATATAAAAAATTAGACTGGTTGTTTTTTGGAGAATGCCTGAAATAGTGTGGTGTATTGATATAGAAATTTTGATCTTATGATTTTGAATAGATGTCGGGACTTGTTCACTAATTTATTTTTTGAAATAACGCCTTAAGTGATAGATTGCGAATCATATTTTAATTTAGATATAGTGTAATGAGATAAGACGTGAAGTTGTAATGATTATTTCTTGTATTTTAAATTTTAAATTGAGGTATAAGTCAAAGTTATATGTAACAAGGAAGATGATTGTTATGACACTGCATCGATAGATTAATGGTCATATTGTGTTGGTCCAGATAGTCTGTCCGTCGGTCTGCCTCTATGTCCAAATAGCAATATATTCATGTATAAAGTTAACATGAAAAGATACTGTAAAAAATCATTATTATTCATGGGGCACAAATTTTTGTGGTTTTCGTGGGAAGGTCAAACCACGAATTTAAGATCTGACGAAATTTTATCTCAACAAATACTTCTTGCCATGTCTCTATTCTATATATTACAAACATGCATCGGCGCTTTTCCGCCGATTTTTATGTGGCAAGGATTAAATTTAAATACAAGCGCTGTGTGATACATAAAAATATGAACATGCGGTAAGTAAAATGCCCAGCTATTAATTGAAAGATTACTTGGCATTAGGTTATTTATTTTATTTTTTTACAAGAAATTGAAAATCCATAATTTAAGAACCCACGAAAATGCCCGTTTTGATAAAACCACAAAATTTCATGCCCACGAATATAAGTGAATTCGCAGTACATTCCTTACCAATATGATCAAGGCCATGACCCCTATGTTTAACAAAGAAAAATTAATGTTCTTTAAGAACATTATGTTGCATACATTCAAATATGACCTTGATTGCTAAAAGGCCTTGACATTGAAGGTCAAATTTAAGCAGTTATTCAATAACTTGTTATTTAGGCAATAGTAACTTATTATTTAGGAAATAGATTTTGAGTGTTTGTTGTAAAATAATGCATGGTTCAAGTTCAAATGCAAAGGATGGCAGCATTTGAACAATAAACAGTGCATTATTGTACTACAAAGCAAGAAAAATTTATATCTATTGCCCATTCTAACATGCTAATGGAAAGAAAATAGATACAAATATGCTGAACATTTGGTTTATTGATGTCCCGTCTTGACAACAAATGATGTTTAATTATTCCTTGTTTGCTGTCTGTTTTGTAAGGCTTGTCAGAATCTTAAATTTATTGTGTTTAAACCATTAACATTTCTCTTTTATTAGCACAACATGTTCAATTCTGATCTTAAAGTTGATATTGAACTTAAATATTGATGAAGAATAAAGAAAAATATCTTCTGAAATAAATTGCATCCCATATAAGCTACCTAACATTCTGAATAACGAAAGTATTTGTTTTTTTGTCCCTGTGATTAACTGTGAACACATTCTTACTGTACTTATCCTAATTACAGAGTACTGCGTGCAAGGCGACATACAGTTGATAACTGTCTTAGGTAGAGGTGTTTTTTCAGGGTTTCTTCTTTCCTCTTAATCAATCCTAGATAGGTGAACCATGCGGTGCTTTTTTGTGATTTCTTAAAAATCCACACGAAAAAACCCACAAAAAACAATAAATAAAAAAAAGCAAAGAAATATTTTTTTTTATTTTGTTAAACAGAAAGCTTAAATATTAAAAATATATAATAGTGTTAATTCTAGCAGAAAGACTTTTAACGCATTACAACTTTCTTTGCTGATTTCTTGTGTAGGTTAGGTACATTATTTTAGCTATATATGTGACAGTCATTCTGTGTGTCATTGGTTGTAGATATTGGCTTGAATCAAGCAACTTATAATGTACCAGGAAGTTTTCTACAGGATTAAATACGTGTCAACTTCACATTTAATTTCTGCTTACTCAGCACAAATATTTCTATATAAATTTCTTATCTCATACCTAGCTAAATCTCTTAAATGGACTTGTCTATCTTACATGGATTTTTACCAAAAAAGCACTGTATTGTTCAGAGGTGATTTAGTTAAATGATAATAAAATAAAACTTCTGTCATTGAACATTTAATATGTAATAATGTTTGAAGTGAAAAAAAGACTGATAAAATTTTAAAGAAAATGATGGGATATTAATGATATTGGTCTGATACGTTTTAATCTTTAAACATGTATCATCATTATCATTTATAAGTTGGAAACAAACAAATGGTCAGCAGTTGCCAAACTTTATTACAGGAGGTTCTGCCAGTCTGTTTTGTCAATGGAAATTAAATTTAAAAGTAAAAAAGAAGAAAAAAAAATCTTTCAAGTTAAACAATTCAGCTTACAAGCTTACTTGTAGGAAATTGATGAAAAAGAAAGTGCATAATAGATGGGGCTCAGTATGTTAATGAAACAATGTAGCAAAAATAAAATATATATATAAAGATAGATATAGCTCTGAACTTTGGGCCTGCCCTATTCTATCAAAATAGCAGTATGTTTATGTTGACCCTTAACCTGTTGGAACAGAAAGTAATAAGCCTTTGGCACAAGATTAAAGTCAGGCCAACCTGTACAACTGTGGCAGTCTAACCAGGTTCCCTGTTTACTAAGAAAAGATCAGGAGCAGGATAATAATTATGATCCTGATTTTATTTTCATTGTTTTATAAAACTAAAATTGATTGTATTTTGCTAGAATTGAATGGTTCTTAACTATAATATTGAAATATTGCTGATTTGCAAAGAAACAATCATATTTTATTATAAAATTGAGAAATATCGAAATAAATACAAAAAATTGTTGAATCAAAAGAAAGGTTAGTTTAAGGATCAATATCAATATTTGGATTTAAACTTTAAAATGCTTATATCTTTTAAAAATAACAATTAATAACTTGTAAAATTTTACTTGTAACATGCTATTCCAGGACCAATTTTATAAAGTAAATATATTTCATCTATGAAGATAAACAATGGAAAATAATTCAGTTTTTAAATTTGATCCTAATACTGATCCTGATCCTGAAATCTTTGTGAACATGGGGCCAGAGGCTTTATACTGTTGGTAGCTAAATTTTTGTTCAAAATGTATTTTGATTTTGATATTCTTCATATTTATATGGACTGTACTGGAAGTCAAAAATATTGCAAGTCTATTACATTAATTCAGGAGGTTAAGGGTTAAACAAGATTTCTGTTTTGTTTCCATGGTAACTGGTCATCATATATATCCAATATATAATTTCTTACCACAATCTAATACAGCTAGTGTTTTGTTTAAACTTTAGGTACATAGCTATGGTAAAATGATTTGATTTGGATTGGAGGGTATTTTTGTCTTAATATTTAATTACATAATGAGCTTTAATACTTTAGTCTGGGTTTTATTTATGGAGATTACTATAATTTGATTGAAGTGGTGTTTTGTATAATTGATAGTATTTTTGTGATGTGATGTTTTTGAAAACAATACCTTAACCAACAAAAGTATTTTTCATACAATAAACTTAGGTAATTATTAAATATAAGCAATTTTGCTAAATTAAAGGAAATCAGTTAAGTTTAGGCATTTTTATACCCCCAAAAACGAAGTTTGGGGGGGTATATAGGAGTCACCCGGTGGTCGGTTGGTCGGTCGGGCGGTCGGTCGGTCGGGTGGTCGGTCCAGACGTCCGTTGCATTTTCCTTGTCCGGACCATAACTTGAAGACTAATGGTTGGAATTCAATATAACTACATACAATGGTCAAGCACATTGAGAGGAAGTGCAGTGCACAAGAACCATAACTCTATCTTGACTAATTACAGAGTTATTGCCCTTTGTTACTTTTCCTTGTCCGGGGCATAACTTGAAAATTACTGGTTGGAATTCAAAACAACTTCATACAATTGTCAAACACAGTAAGGGGAAGTGCAGTGCATAAGAACCATAACTCTATCTAAAGTAATTACAGAGTTATTGCCCTTTGTTACTTTGCCATTGCTTTCTTTTGTCCGGAGTATAACTTGAAGACTAATTGTTGGAATTCAATATAACTTCATACAATGGTCAAGCACATTGAGAGGAAGTGCAGTGCACAAGAACCATAACTCCATCTTGACTAATTACAGAGTTACTGCCCTTTGTTACTTTTCCATTGCTTTTTTTTTGTCCGGAGCATAACTTGAAGACTAATGGTTGGAATTCAATATAACTTCATACAATGGTCAAGCACATTGACAGGAAGTGCAGTGCACAAGAACCATAACTCCATCTTGACAGATTACAGAGTTATTGCCCTTTGTTACTTTTCCTTGTCCAGAGCATAACTTGAAAACTACTGTTTGGAATTCAATACAACTTCATACAGTTGTCAAGGACATTAAAAGGAAGTGCAGTGCATAAGAGCCATAACTCCATTTTGACAAAATACAGAGTTACTGCCCTTTGATACTTTTCCTTGTCTGGAGCATAACTTAAAACGTACTGGTTGAAATTCAAAACAACTTCATACAATGGTCAAGCACAAAAAGAGGAAGTGCAGTGCACAAGAACTATAACTCCATCTACAGTATTTATAGAGTTATTGCCCTTTGTTCCTTTTCTTTGTCTTTCTGGACTTATTACAGAGTAATTTAATAAAACTTCATCAATGGCCAACCACATTGAAAGGAAATGCAATATACAAGAACCACAACTATCTTTAATTGCCCACAACCATAACTCTATATTTCAATTCTTTTACAAGATATTCTGTTACTAGTAACATCCTCATTTCCTAAGCAGTCTTGTGGGGGTATTAATCACATTTAGTGATAGTTCTAGTTTTAAAATATAAAATGATAAGTTTTGAAATAAATCATTCCATTATATTTCTATCAGAGGGTTGTAAGTGGCCAGGGTGATTAAGGTCATTGACTTTAAACCACTTGCCCCTTACCCCTGTCAGTTCAAATACTGCCAGGGACTTAGATGAAGACTTTTCTATGTGAGGTAGCTATTCAGCTAACTTTCGGCGTGCCGGTGGTTATACTCAAGTGCCTGTTCTTGCTTGAAGTAATGTACAATGGGACACCAGTCCTGAGGTCTTGCTCCAACAGTAAAGCTAGAAAATCATCATAGTACGTTAAAAGTATTAGTGAGAGGTTAAATCGAACCCAGAAAAAACAACAACAAATATTCCTTCATAAAAAGACATTAGAAATTTACCTTGTGAGAATTGTGTAATGATTTGATACATGTATATTATTGCAGACCGAAGCCAAGCCTTTTGCTAAAGATTTCACCATTAAAATAAGTGTTTTATTAATTATTTGTTCTTCTCATTTTCCAACTTGTACTGTGCTGTAAAGCTTCCTATTATGACAATGTAAATTATAGCTTGCTTGATTGACTGCAAATCAACTTTGCAAGAATAATGTTCTTCATTCTTGATCATAAAGAATCAAGATTTGCATTGGCTTTACTTGTTGTTCTTTTTTCACAATAAAGGTTTTAATCTTTATAGAGGATACTTCAGTAATTATGTTCATGATTTTAAATGTCAGTTAATATAGATGACAATTCTATGTATTTGTAGATTAGAAAAATAGGGAAATATTTCATTTTCTACTAATACCAGTTCAAAAAAAACCCTAGATAAATTGTTCTTTAGATTTAAATTAATGTAAATTCTGAACATTCAGACGTAACCTGTTAGTGGTTTGATTACACTTATGTAGATTTTTTTCTTACTCCTGAAAAATCAAGTTGTACAGGAAGTGCTGCAATGAATTCTGAGAAAGTTTTGCATGTTCTATGCTCATTCTGCAGTGAGTTTTCACTAACATTTTACTTAAATTCCATATGCTACACAAGATGTTTTTATTTACTGAGAGACAATTTTTTGGTGTTGAATAATCAAGATCAGATAACTCTGTCATATAAACATAGAACAAACATTTCAAAATATGAATTATTTAACAGCTAATTACTTTGGTATAAAGATGGTGACAATATTGACTTAGCCTGGGGCATAATAATTGGCATAAGCAACCTAGTAATCTAATGTTGGCATAAAATTGACAGCTGATCGATTGATAAGCATAGAGGCGATGCTGTTATTATAAAATTATTGCATTGCCAAATTTTCATTTTCCTGCAAAGACAATTGAAATACTAAAGGACTGTAAAAATCCTATATTTTACTTATTCTTACTGTGGTCATAAAAATACACTTTGACAACAATGAACAAGACAATATTGGCAGTATGTACATTCTGATTTGACGAAAAGGTAACATGGACTTGGTGCTAATCTCTAGTAAGTTGCTTCTCACATTGTATTATGTCCCAGCTAGGGCCTATGCCATTGGTTACAACCACACCTGAATATAATGTTGTGGGCTTAGTTTGCATTTTTGACAATGATGACCCTTTAACAGCAATTGACTGTTTCAAATTCAAAACAGGCCCAAGTTTTTTTTTATTGAGGACAGTAAGGACTTAACAGTACAATAATTAATATATGATATTAAGTAATTTTGTGTATAAAATCTGATGTAGTTAAATAGGACCAAACATTGGATTTTGGATTTCTGTCATCTGAACAATTATAGGAAAAAAGGATGAAATTTTAAGTTTTACAGGAAAAAAATTACATATTACAGGAAATAATACTGTGAAACACAAATAGCACTTGTAGGATTTTTTCGTTTTTTGCAGGTTTGCTTATTACTGTATGAGACTTTGTGCAAAATTTTATCGTAGCCTTTTGCCCAAGCTTAGAATTTCAGTTGCTCATGCAAAGTATTTTTGGTTTCTAAACTCCTGAAAATTATCAATGATGGAATGAAATTAAAAATACAAAAAATGTTGTATTGGGAACTTACTTGAAGTCAAGGAAACATTTACGAAACATGAAAAGGAGAGTATGAAATTTATGATAAGGTCGATTTTCACACAGCTTTTGATATCATAGTGATAGTGTTTAAAAAAAAATTTTCTCCTTTATTATGAACCATTGGCACCATTCAAATTTTAGTACTGCGCAGTGCATTTTAATGATAAGTTTGCTTGCATGTTCCTTGATTTATGCAGAATTGTTGTGTATTTAGTCTGAGCAAAGCGATGTTAAAATTATTTCTGCATTGCCTATCGTCTTGTCTTTTTTACAGTTTCTATTTTAAAACGAACGCTTCTTACAACTACAACAACAGTAACCATGCATGGCCGCCACCTCCTTCTCCAATAGCCAATCAGCATGAAGCTCGGAATTCTCCCGTACCCTCGCACAGTGAGCCGCGTAGTCCTATAAGTCCAAACCAACATTCAGTGGAACGAACAAACTTTCATAATAATTATCCACATTCTCAAGCTGGACCCAGTGATCATTTAAAATCCTCAAGTCCAGGCCATTATGGACCTGGCCACAATTATAGAAATTCTGGACAGCAAAGTCCTAGTTATCCTGGACAAAGTTTTAATGGACCCAGCCGTAGTGTTCATGGACAAAGTCACACTCCCCATGGACAAGGTTCAGTTTATCAGAGACAAAATTCAGGACATTACGGACATAGTGATAGAGGTCAGCAAAGTCCTGGATATTCTCCACAAAGCTTGTACCAGGGTCATGAGCAATACCGTCATGGTACAAGTAATGGACCACACAGCCCTGGTTATAGTACCTCAAACCATGAACTGCCCAGGTCTCATGCAAACAGTCAATATGTAAACAGCTACAGTGATTCTTCTACGGGTACTAACCAATATGGACATGGTGGTCATCGGCATGTTCCCAGTGAATCAAACACTTCGCCAAATGCCAGTATTCAACTTTACCAAAACGTACCTAGAGTCGTCTCAACAAATGAAACAAGTTCTCGGAATACCTCAATGTATCGAGATCACTCGAGCCAGCATGCGCCAATGAGTCCTTTGAGAGAACAGGCTGAGCCGACGCATTTAGGTCATCATAGCAACCATGAGCATGATCGCTATGGCAACCAGGAGCATGGTCGCTATGGCAACCAGCATGATAGCACTAACAGCATGCCTCTAGATACCTACCCTCACTACAGGTAGGTAAATAGCATGTTGGATAGATTCTGACCGATATTTCATATTGTAAGAACGATCATAGCTAAGCGTGCTCAATGATAAGGAAATACTTGCTGAAAATTTTTTTGACCTCTTTGCTCTTAAAAAAAGATATGAGAAGAAAAAATAATGGCTGATCAATCAGTTAATGGTTTCTTACATTCAAATCTAGAGTTAGCGCATTACTGTTGTTTCATGCTCTCTATGCTCCTTGAGTATACAGCAGTGTTCCTTTTACTGTTTGATTATTGATATATCTGAAGTAAAATATATTATGTGGCAAATACTAACACCTGCTTAGGAGGTCTGATTGTTTGGTAGAATGGTTGGCATAATTGTGTGTGGAGGGTAAGGGATCTATTTTTCAGTTAGGCATGCCTTTAAAAATCTTTTGTTTTTGCATGTCTTTTTTTATCTGAATATTTCTTCTATTTCCAGAACTAGATTTTCTTCATTTTCAGATCTAGAATTCTGTTTCCAAACGTTTTTTTGTTACATGTTTTCTAACTTTCTTCTAGTTTGTATGGGATATTTGCATTTAATTAAACCTAAAATATAATTATGTAAAGTTAATGATAGTGACATAGAAATTCATACTGGTAATGTCATATTTTATGGAGCATTTTTTACCCAAACTTTAAGTTAACTTAAACTTGGTCCTTTCTATAAGCTGTCCAGTTTGTTTTTGAATTAGGTTAGTTTTGTAGGCAAAAATAACTTTTTATGTTCAAAGCATGTAGTTTTAAGGTTTTTTTGTTCACAGTTTTTGCATGATTGCAATGTGCTTTAATATTTTTCATCAATTGAAACCCAATGGAGTAAAATCTACAGGCAAGATAATAAAAATTACAAAAGAAAAAGATTAAAAAGTAAAGGCAAGAATTAAATAATGAGGAATATGTCTAACAATAACATGCCTTTTAGAAGAATTATCTTGTGTTGTAGTAAGCAGTTGTGTTTGTAATTTTGTTATATAGGAAGCCAACTGTTAGTGCGTCAAACAGTTTTAAAGAAGAGAGACGGCCCGGTGAGGGGAATCAGCCATACAGGAGGACTGTGTCAGACTCCAACCAGAGACTGCCAGCCACTAGTCATCAAAATCATGGGTCCCCACTAACAAAGTAAGTCAAATTGTTCACTTTTGAGTAATAGATTTGAACTGCTTTGAATTGGGAATCGTTCATTTAAAGTGTAAGGTAGTACACTAACTCTGTGATTAAGAATATTTGAGTTTTTCCCAGCTAATCCGTAGGTACAAACTTTTACAGTTACAGTTTCGAACATAAGCATAACAGATTGACTAATCTATTGTTATTGGTAGTGCATGGGAAATGTTTAAACCAACGATAAGCTGGGTAAAACCCACATTTTCAAAATTCCGAATTACATCTATTTGAAAATCTAAATATTAAAAGTGAGCTACCAACAGTATAGAGTCTTGTCAGACTACAAGTACATTGAGGGAAAATAAAGTAGGAATAAATTCAATTTAACAAATTTTTCAGTTAAGTTAAATTTTTTAACATCAGTTGTTAATGGCTTTTAATGGTTATGCACAATATTATCCACAGTGGACCTATAGAGGAACAGATAAGTGTCAACGGAACAACTTCCCCTCATCCTACAGCCGGTGAAGCTCTCAATACATCATTTAACTCCACCAAATCTACCCCTCCACATGGTGCACCATCAGTCAATGGTCCAACAGATGACCGACCAAAAACTCCGCAAGGATCCGGAGTGGCTAAGAGAACCAAACCAGCAGAGAGGGGCCAGGCACCGGCGTCGAGGGTATCGAAGCCTGCTGTACGTACACCAGGACCAGCTACATCTTCACGGAGTGCGTTGCCAACTTCTAAAAGATCTAATCTTAATCAGGTAAATTGTATTTAATTTTCTTTTTCCTTGAACAAGTCTCAGATGAAATTTAATTTGACTAGACAAAGCTATATTTTTGAAATATGCAATAATTATTTAAAGTAATTATCAATATATCTGTGTATCTTTGATATTTGTCGTGCGATATTTTTGTATATTGTCAATATGCTTTGCACTGAATTAATGACATTTCTAGGCATTGGCAATCCAAATGAATTATGTGCATATATTTTGTATTATTGTACATCTCTGAAACCTTTGATATAGAAAAGAATCTGTATTTTTATGACTTTACCAGACAATGTTTTTTTACTCTGCTGAAAGAAAAAGAAAAATCTTCCCATTCATATGATACTACATGTATATATATGTTACTTTTATGTTTTCAGGATGAAGAGTTACGTAAATCAAACACTAGTTTAAAGTCAGGGGACACAAACAAACCTAAAGGGGACCAGAGGTTGCGGTCAATACAGAAGGATGCTGTAAACAATTATATGAACAGAGTAGGATTTCTATATATTCCTTCACTGGCGGTTGAGCTGGAAAGTTGCTATCACTTTGCAATGTTATTTTGACTTAAAAATCAACCACAACAAAAGATAAAATTTATCAGTGATATGATATTGATTACTACAAAAGGCAAAATCATAAAATATTATATAGCGGATATTGAATGAGTGTAGTTTAATACTAAATTTATTGAACGAGTTGAATAAAATCATATTATGCCAGCCACTGTCGAGCATAATATTGTTTTATTTAACAAGTTCAATAAATTTAGTATTGAATCTACACGAATATAAATATATAAAAGGGATCATGGTATGCACTGTTTGCTAATCAGTCTTTGGAATTTTCCCTTAAAATGATAATTGGTAATGTCCAGATTTAAAGATAGACAAGTTAATTTATGATATTTAGGTTAAGGGTTAATTTGTTAACATGTTGGTTGATATTTTTGTAGCGATCATCAGGAAGTACAAGCAGCGAGGATGACAGGAAAAGGTCGACACCAACTCGATCACTGGCGTTACAAAACCCATCATCGGCTTCATCAACTTCAAAACGTTCTGGGACAGGTATGTCAGGCACCACGCGTCCGACCACTACCACCACTGGTGCTAAACGCACAAATCCCACTTCACGTGTGACGCCCACCACGTCCCAGACTTCTTCACGTAGAAGTCGTCAAAACTCTACGTCATCCACAACATCAGTGTCTTCGACCACCGCTAAGTCTAGTGTAGATAAAAGTAAAAGATCGGGAGCAGGTATGATCGGCAAACTGTATTGCCGACAAGTTACGCTGACGCATAGTTTTTTGCATTCAGCTGCACGATTGCTTGGCTTTTGGGTTATTTTCCTTTTAGGAAGTTTGAATTTTTTTCAGAACCCGTCTTTTCTTCCTATTTGATTCATTGATTAGTTTTTTTTCTTCACTGAAATGAAACTTTCTGTGTCCTTTTTTGCATGGGTTTTCTATTCCTTGTTTTCAACTCTTGGGATGTTTTGGTCCCGCACAGTGTTCTACCCATATAATCAAGTTACATTTCAAAGGTTTATTCTTTCCTTAGACTGCATTTCACAGTTGAGACCTCTTTCATGTTACACTCATTGATCACTAAGCAGAAAGTATAATATTTGTAGGTAAGACCAAGACTAGTATATCCTACATCACCACTTAACTGACACAATATTATTATATAAACAACACATAGATTTGTGAATTACAGAAAAAATATTATCTTGAAAAAAATACTGTTACCTGAGGCGTTACAAGGGGTGATTCACAAATCTATGTGTTATTTAGTTTATTACCCCGAACAAATACTTCATTGTTTCTATAGGTTTATATTTTTTGGATTTTTACTGGGAAAAAGTACAAAATTTTCAGTCACATGGTACACTTCAATTAACAGTAAGAATAACTCCCATTGGTCTATGGAAAATCAACATTACAAAAAAAGTGAGGGGTAATAACATTGAATAACCATTTGTCACAAAGAGTGAGGTTTATATATAATCAGAGTTCTTTGAAGCTTTATCTTATTCATACTTCACTTTTAGATTTAATCCTGTGAAAACAATTTACTCATATTTTTTCGATACTTCTTTGTTACACATCATATTTGATGAGACTTCCCTATTTATTTCAGTTTTATATGAAAAAAGCAAAATGTTTGAAAATTAGTCATGTATTGAGAATATGCCAGTTATATCGCGCTACACGTGTAGAGAAAACGCTTTTGTTGTTGTGACATACATATATATATACATATGTGTACATATAAATATACAACATAATGAGCTATGTGTTGTTATTATGACCAGTGAATGATACCTCGATTTTGTAATAACGGCCGTAGTGATATTATGCTAGTTGGTGAAGTGTTTGCAAGTTGAATGGTTTATGAAGTGGTTGTAAACTTTATATAAAATTCTTGTTTTTACATTTTATACAATGAAACTCCTTAAAAACATACAGTGTAATGTCTTAAAAGCATATATTCATTTTTAAATTAAAATCAGTTTCTAACAGCAGTCTTTGTGAAGTAATGGTAAATTGAAATGTGTTAATTGTATAAAGACTGGCTGTAAACTTTGTATGATATTTCGTTTCCATATTTTATATAAATGTAAGCTCATAAAGACATTCTTGTTTTTCTTTTTTTTTTTTTTTTTGAAAATCAGTATTTAAGAGCAGTCTGTTTGGCATTGAATAAATTAAATGCTAGGGGACAGAGTAAAAGCTCTTTTCTGCAAGTTAGTAGTCATTTAAGAAAAAACATAGAAACAAGCCAACTATGTTTAAGCCAATTGTTTTAAATTACACAATTTAATTTCAGCTTGGTTTGTATAAAGCTATATATCTGATTCAAAAATTATTATTTTCATTTTGTAAAAGAATACTTCAGATATACTTCCTTAAAGTGATTGCATAATGTTAAAACCTAACTTAAAATAGCAGCTCATAATATTTTGTTCTGGAACATGATTGGATAAAAGAGAGATTCTTTCGGGAATTGACCGTAAATTAGTTTTACTGTTAATACATTTTATGAAAAATATTTTTAAGATACAGCTTCATACCCGTTAAAATCTGAGATTGGTGAAAATATTCCATTATCTAGAAATTTAAGAGTTAAAAGTCATTAAGCTGGATTTTTATGTATTTATTAAGAAATTCAAGTCTTTAAATTGTATCCAAAGAAATGAAAGTTTTCAGTTTGATTAACTATAGAAAAGTGGATAGATATCTTAAAAAAAAAATGTAAAAAAGAAATGATAAAACAGGTGTAAATGTGAAGATTTATCCTATATCAACCATGGGAACGTTTCAGTCTTTGGTGGTGGTCCCCTTTTGCACATAATTTGATTTGCATGAAGTTTTATTATTACATTTGATTAAATAAATATTTTCTATTTATACATGTATATAAACTGTACATTAGCTATAAAATCCTGGAAAGTCTCTTTAAGTAAATATTGCATTTTAATTTGAAATTATTTACATAATTTGTATCATAGCTCTTTGTGATGAACTTTTTTCTTTAATAATTTATCCAGTTCATATAGTCATTGTTTTAAACAGTAGAAATGACTTTTCAGCAAGGAGAAACATTCTCTTTAGTTCTGGGTTTCCTGATTGCTGTTGGATTGAATTCCTATCAGACTGCAAATTTTTCTCATTCTTTGACATGTAAATTATCCTTATATATATAATTTATGAATAACAGACAAATTCTCCTACATTTTTATAGTACACATGTATACAAAGAATGTTGTTTTTTTCTGTCCAGTGATGACCACGGCCCAAGTGAAGTTATTGGATGATTATAGTAAAGAAGCAAATGGACCGAACTATACGTTACGGAGAAACCAAGAACACCATAAGGAAACCATAGAACAAATGGAAAAACTGAGAAAAGTAAGTTTGTTGGATTTTTTTGTATGAGTATTACATTAAATTTACGCCATATTATCAACTTCTGCAGAGCTACACCCTCCTGGAGACAAATATTTTGGTTGCTACTAAGAGGTGTTACACTGGAGAGGTTTGACTTATTGTAAAGTCGTAGTTTAGGAATAATTGCTTTGTAACGAGAAAGCTAGCTTACAAAACTTGGATGGTTCTACTCCTGTGCCTGAAATAATGTACAGCTGGGCACCTGAGGTGTATTATTTTATTATACCCCCAAAAACGAAGTTTGGGGGGGTATATAGGAGTTACCCGGTGGTCGGTTGGTCGGTCGGTCGGTCCAGACGTCCGTTGCATTTTCCTTGTCCGGAGCATAACTTGAAGACTAATGGTTGGAATTCAATATAACTACATACAATGGTCAAGTACATTGAGAGGAAGTGCAGTGCACAAGAACCATAACTCTATCTTGACTAATTACAGAGTTATTGCCCTTTGTTACTTTTCCTTGTCCGAGGCATAACTTGAAAACTACTGGTTGGAATTCAAAACAACTTCATACAATTGTCAAACACAATAAGGGGAAGCGCAGTGCACAAGAACCATAACTCTATCTAAAGTAATTACAGAGTTATTGCCCTTTGTTGCTTTTCCATTGCTTTTTTTTGTCCGGACCATAACTTGAAGACTAATAGTTGGAATTCAATATAACTACATACAATGGTCAAGCACATTGAGAGGAAGTGCAGTGCATAAGAACCATAACTCTATCTTGACTAATTACAGAGTTATTGCCCTTTGTTACTTTTCCTTGTCCGGGGCATAACTTGAAAACTACTGTTTGGAATTCAAAACAACTTCATACAATTGTCAAACACAATAAGGGAAAGTGCAGTGCACAAGAACCATAACTCTATCTAAAGTAATTACAGAGTTATTGCCCTTTGTTGCTTTTCCATTGCTTTTTTTTGTCCGGACCAGAACTTGAAGACTAATAGTTGGAATTCAGTATAACTACATACAATGGTCAAGCACATTGAGAGGAAGTGCAGTGCATAAGAACCATAACTCTATCTTGACTAATTACAGAGTTATTGCCCTTTGTTACTTTTCCTTGTCCGGGGCATAACTTGAAAACAACTGGTTGGAATTCAAAACAACTTCATACAATTGTCAAACACAATAAGGGGAAGTGCAGTGCACAAGAACCATAACTCTATCTAAAGTAATTACAGAGTTATTGCTCTTTGTTACTTTTCCATTACTTTTCCTTGTCAGGAGCATACAGTCTTAAAAAGTGCTTAAATTTGAGTCTCTCTTAAAAAGTGCTTAAAAATGTAAAAAAGTGCTTAAAAGTCCTTGAATTTGATTACTCTTTTGAAAAGTGCTTAAAAAGTGCTTAAATTTGCTAAAAATGTGCTTGAAAATATTTAAGTCACAGAATGACATAGTTTTGATAAAAATCAACGGTTAACAAAATAAAAAAAGATCCAATTTAGTATCAAAATCCATGAAATGTTTAATCAAGGTAACAGTTAGTGGACAAATTGCAGTTGTTTTGAACTAATCTGTATTTGATGCACCCTTTGTTGTTCTTGTATAATGTCAGAAAATGTGTATTCAACAAAAAATGGTGAACAAACTAGCCATCATATTTTGAAGATTGTGTCGGTATATGTGCAACAAATATGCTTGAAAAATGGGAAAACGTGCTTAAATAGTGCTTAAAAAGTGCTTGAATTTTGGCATTGGATGTCTGTAGGAACCCTGATAACTCTATCTAAAGTAATTACAGAGTTATTGCCCTTTGTTACTTTTCCATTGATTTTTTTGTCCGGACCATAACATGAAGACTTATGATTGGAATTCAATATAACTACATACAATGGTCAAGCACATTGAGAGGAAGTGCAATGCATAAGAACCATAACTCTATCTTGACTAATTACAGAGTTATTGCCCTTTGTTACTTTTCCTTGTCAGGGGCATAACTTTAAAACTACTGTTTGGAATTCAAAACAACTTCATACAATTGTCAAACACAATAAGGGGAAGTGCAGTGCACAAGAACCATAACTCTTTCTAAAGTAATTACAGAGTTATTGCTCTTTGTTACTTTTCCATTACTTTTCCTTGTCAGGAGCATAACTTAAAACGTACTGGTTGGAATTCAAAACAACTTCATACAATGGTCAAGCACAATAAGAGGAAGTGCAGTGCACATGAACTATAACTCTATCTTCAGTATTTATAGAGATATTGCCCTTTGTTCCTTTTCTTTGTCTTTCTGGACTTATTACAGAGTAATTCAATAATGGCCAACCACATTGAAAGGAAATGCAACATACAAGAACCACAACTATCTTTAATTGCCACAACCATAACTCTTACAAGGTATTCTGTTACTAGTAACATCCTCATTTCTGAAGCAGTCTTGTGGGGGTATTAATCACATTTTGTGATAGTTCTAGTTGAATATTATACGCACAATTTACTAGTTCACAAATTTTGCAACCATAATTATCAAGTGCACAATTATTCAAGAAAAATTGTTACTGTAAAGAGTTTATTGCTGTATTAGAGGGTCGCTCTGTAAAATGTTACCCATAAGAATGTCCAAATGACCTGATATTGAACAAGAAATTTTGCTATAATGTAATGATTATTTCTATATTTACAGACTATATCAACACGGTTAAAACGAACACTGCCAGAGAATCTGTCGGAGGCATTAAGTGATGGGGTATTATTGTGTCATCTAGCCAATCAGATACGACCAAGATCTGTGGCAAGTGTACATGTACCATCACCGGCTGTGGTAGGTATAATTTCCTGAAAATTGTTTACAGTTGTATGATATGAAATATGTGAATATTTTTCGCTTTGGCATAATAGTTATGTGTCTGCATTAATACATATTAAAGGGACAATATGTAGATTTGCTGTCAAAAATTGACTTTTTATTGTTGAATATATAAAATGATCAGGAAATTATTCTTGAGATTCAGGTTGAAGAATATGTTGAAGGATCTTAACCACTGACAAAATAATGCACTTAAAGATCTACTTCCCATTAAGCTGGAAATGGCCATGTGATGCGATGTTAAACCTAATAATAATTATAAAAAAAAAAAGGCTTGGCCCACCAGTAATGCAAGGAAGTCGCCTTCTGATGTTTACATCATCGGTGTATCTGAAAAGTTAACAAGCTGTTTACAGCAAAAAGCTTATATTTTTAGCTCACCTGTTACAAAGTGACATGGTGAGCTTTTGTGATCGCTTTTCGTCCGGCGTCCGTCCGTCCGTAAACTTTTACTTTAAACGACATCTCCTCATAAACCGCTAAGCCAATTTCATCCAAACTTCACAGGAATGTTCCTTTGGTAGTCAACTTTAAAAATTGTTCAAAGAATTTAATTCCAAGCAGAACTCTGGTTGCCATGGCAACCGAAAGAAAAAACTTAAAATATCTTCTTTTAGAAAACCGTAAGAGCTAGAGCTTAAATATTTGGCATGAAACATCATCTAGTCAGTGTCTACCAAGTTTGTTCAAATAAATGCCCTGGGGTCAAAATTGGCCCCGCCCCGGGGGGTCATTGATTTTCCTTATTTGTATATAGTAAAAACTTAAAAAATCTTCTTTTAAAAAACCCAAATAGCTAGAGCTTAGATATTAAGCATGAAACATCTTCTAGCGGGTGACTACCAAATATGTTCAAATAAAAGCCCAGGGGTCAAAATTGGCCCCACCCCAAGGGGTCATTGTTTCTCCCTTTATGTATAAAGTAAAAACTTAAAAAATCTTCTATTAAAAAACCTTTAGAGCTAGAGCTAAGATATTTAGCATTAAACATCTTCTAATGGGTGTTTACCATTGTTGTTCAAATAAGGGCCCTGGGGTTAAAATTGGCCCCGCCCTGGGGATCATTGATTTTCCTTATATGTATAGTAAAAACTTAAAAAATCTTTTGTTAAAAACCCAAAGAGCTAGAGTTAAGATATTAAGCGTGAATTATCTGCTAGTGAGTGTCTTCCAAGTTTGTTCAAATAAAAGCCCTTGGGACAAAATTGGCCGCCCGGGGGGGGGGGGGGGGGTCATTGTTTTTCCCTATATGTGTATAGTAAAAACTTAAAAAATCTTCTTAGAGCTTAGATATTTATCATGAAACATCTTCAAATGGGTGTCTACCATGTTTGTTCAAATAAAAGCCCTGGGTTAAAATTGGCCCCGCCTTGGGTGTTTATATACAGGTGAGTAATTTCAGGGCAATCATGGCCCTCTTGTTGTTGAATCTATCGCATACACTTCTTCAATCTTTTTTTTCTTTACAATGCATGAAAAAATAGAATAATAATACAATGTATTTCAGCTGTCTGTCATTTAATGAAAAATCTGGTACAAATTGATATTTTGATTATTCTTTTTTCAGCCCAAATTGACGCCACCAAAATGTAGAAAGAATGTAGAAAATTTTCTAGAAGCCTGTAGGAAAATAGGTGTACCAAAGGTTTGAAATACTACTTATAATATATATTTGTTTCTTTTAATAAAATATAATCCCAGCTCAGAGAGGAAGAATAAAAGAATGGTTTATGACAGGTTAAGTTATTCTGTACAAGAATATTTGTATTCTGTATGTGTGAATAATGATCATCGAAGGTGTTAACATGTTCCATATACCAAGAATTTCAAGGTGGGTAAAAAGTAGTTGTTTTATGTTAAATTTGCATTAGCAAAGATGGTGAATTATTTGATTCTATGTGTGTTAACAGTGTAGAAAGGTAGGTGGACTTTACAAAGATTTTCACAATGTTGATTTTCAAGAAAATTTGTAATCGATGAAATAAGTGACTACTATAAGGATATATTATATAAACTGTGTCAAATAGCAGGCAAAGTTGTTTCAATTGGTCTCAAAAATAAAGGCAATTTTTATCTCCCTTACTATATAATCTGTGACAAATAACTGACAAAGTTGTTTTATTAGCTCTCCAAAATATAGGTAAATTATATGCCCCTTACTTTAGTACCTTGAGGCCTCTGTGGTTGAGGGGTTAATGCCTAAATAATGCACAGAGGGGCATATGAAGTCTTCCTTAACTTGTAACTAAATTTAGAAAGTATGCCAATTACAGTGCTGATGTGAGATCATAGCAAATCAAACAAAATGCTAGTTATTTTAGCATGAGGAGTATAGTGTCTGCAGAGTACTGCCCTCCTTGTTGTGTGTGGGGTGGGGGCAGTGGGGGGGAGGGGCAAAGATTTTTGTTGTTGCTGAGAGTTGTTGCTCTAGAAAGGTTAAATTCTGTGTTAAATCATCATTTAAATGTTAAAGTTTAGAAAGGTACAATGATCGTGTTGTTGTAAAGAGGTTCTTATTTACATATAGCCAAACTGCAGAAGTTTGCAGAGTTAAAAGATGATCTTATCCTAGATATGAGTAACCTATTCACAAGAAATATAAAAAATGATCTTGTATTGAATAATATCTTTTACTAATAATTGATTCTACAAAGAGGCTAAAACATTAAGTTACTGATTCCCATGAAATTTATCATTGACGTAGTAATAAACTTTTTGTATAACTTTTCTTTCTTCTAGTTATGATATTTTTAAAGACTATCTAAATATTTAATTGTGAAATAAATTACTAAAAGTGTTACAAAATCTGATAGACCCCTTAAAAGTTGAATTTCAAAAAGCCTGTATTTGGTGCATTTGGCATGATTTATCTATTTTTCAATCATTTTAACAAAGGTTGCTGTGTTTATTCTGCTATGTTAGTTTCTTTGTTTTGGTAGAGGAATATATCATTTATTTTACATATGTTGATATATATATTCAAGCATGGTGATTGGGTTCTTCTGTGGGAATGCTTTTAAATATATATGCAATTTTTATTTTAGACCATTATACAGTGTATATATGCTATATAAAGTATATTTTTAAAAGGTCGCACCAAAATATTTGCTTGTTAGTTATGTCTGTCCATGATCTTTTGTCATCAGTAAAAACAGCACATTAAATTCACTAATAAAGAATTATTTGTCCTTGTTCTAAGTATTTCTTAAATTTAGATGTGTGTTTAAATATATAATATGGAAAAAAAAATAAATAAAAAAAAAAGAAAGAAAAAAGAAAGAGAAAAAAAATGCATGAAAATTTTGTGTTAATTTTCTTGTACCATTGGACATTGTGAAACATTTTCCAATTAACAACATTTATTTTGATGTGACCTTATAGATGTAAATTAACTTACTAGTGATAGCACATTAGGGAATGGCGGGCACCTGTTAACAATACTCGTCTCGTTTCAGGACTGTCTGTGTGCATGTGACGATATTGTTGACTGGTGTCGGCCTGCTAGTGTCGCTCTCCTGGTGTCGGAATTAACCCGTCTGTCTCCGCTAATTGCTCGACGTGATGTCCTCATAACCTACCTCTGTTTAGCAATATTTGTAGCCACTTGCTATTTCTTGTACTTGCATGGTGAACGGTGACGGGGATTTATGTTTTTGTCTATCAAGATCTCTTATTCTTCTTTATTCAGGAACTGTACTATATATATATATGTGTCACTTTCTACTTACATAAACAGATCTGACTTTATACAGTATTTGCTAGACCTGCTTTATTGTTGTTTATTTTACGCATGGTGACTGGTTTGATTTTCTTCTGAATGTAATGGAAACTGAGAAAGTTCTGTTTTTTAGATGGAAAATGTAATGGTAGATATTTTTAGAAATTTTTATGAAAGAAAAAAAGCTTCATTGAAGCTCCTTCAAATACTTTTTTGTAATAATCAAAAGGGCTGGCAATGATGTTGACAAACATTTAAAAAGTTTTTTGAGGTACAAATACAATAGGATGAAGGTTTTAAAATTAATACACTTTTCACATTGATCCAAAATTTATGATAGGAGTTTTGGTCAAACAAATGAAGATGGAAAATGCATGTAGATGGAAAATGTTATATGCATTACCGTAATGCACAATACTTAGGTGTTTTCTCAGTTTTCATAGCTAGTGAGAATTATATAACATCTGAATGGTTTTACATAGTTACTAACTTGATTGCATTTTTTAATAGAATGCATTTTATTGTTTAAAATTGTTACAAACAATACTCCTATACTTTTGTTTATTGTTAATTTAGTATTTGTGTCTTATAATTTTAAAGAAGAAACTAAATTTCATGTGCTTCATGCAAGATGTCGGATGTTTTTCATACAAGTTACTGCCATTTTGTTTAAAGACAACATAATGTATTGTTATTGGGAGCACATCTAGTTTAGCGGACACTAGATATTGAACAATATTGGCACGATTGTTTATTTGGTACTGTCATCTCAACCGCTCTTTTTAACATATTTTTTTCTACAACTTCAACAAATTTCAGTATAACAGCATAATAACACATTTGATTATATCTGGGGTCCGCTAACCTACATTGTACTTGTATCTTTTAGTTGTTTAATGTTAACATGCAGTGTCTTTAGGTGTAAATGCTCCTCAAAAAGTTTTTGGTAGGGCATTTAGTTGCTGCTTTGTCTATTGTCTTTACATTACTCTATCTTACTGTCATAAATAGCACCTGTATTTACCGCCTGATAACTTAATACATTTGGAATTTTGGTGTTAGGTACATGTAGCATCCATGGTTTGCTAGTTTTGGGTTTTAGGTAGATCGGGATAAGGTCATCATGGCTAAAACTAGAAATTTCATGATTGTAGTCATAGTATAGCCATTTTTCAAAGCTTTGTCAACTAGGCATTGTGGAAGTATAAATATTTTGCTGTGATATTCATGTTGGACAGAAAGAAAGGAAGAAGATTTGTTGCTTCCGGGTTTCATTAACAATGATAATTCTGCTGATGTTAAAAACAGATAACGATATTTATATCAAGTCAAGAAGTGTGAATTTTTTATTTATATTTTTGGAGTACATACAAGTGTCATACAAAGTTTTAAGTGCAATTATCGTAAAATATGTGATGTGAAGATGATATTGTGCAGTCATTTCATTCATACCACTTAAATGTTCATATATACATGTAACAACATACAATTTAAACATCGAAGAATCTCATATCTGTACATAGTATTTAAAGGAGCTCCACTGAGGTCGAAAGGTCGGAAAAACATAAAATTTGAGATTCTATTCTAATAGAGAAAGTGCAGCACTTAAAATGTTAAAGCTGCACAGAATAATGAACAAATATTCTCATAATTATATTGAATATAAATTTTTTGTGCAATTCTTTGCCTGATTGGAATGAAAAGCATTGCAACGCTTTTCATTTTTGGGTCATTTTGATAATTCTGTATTACAGGGTGAGAGAATGATCTGAAAATTTGTACACAAGTTATCAATTCAGACTTATATAAAATGGTATACAAATCTCGGAATAATATTTCCAGTCTGGTCATGTTAAAAATAGTCTTGTCCAAAAACCCAGTGGAGTCCTTTTAATATTTAAGAAAAGTTGAGAAAATGATATATATATTATATATATATATATATATTATATCATTTTCTCAACTTTTCTTAACACATTAAAGATCTGATATTTTTTATACATGAAGTATTTTTGCACTTTTTTGAATGCATATACTTAAATGAATGTTTCAAGAAAGATCTGTGTTTATATAAATTAAATGTAAATAACTGGTTATATAAGCTGTAAAAAATCTTTATAAGAAATTTATAATACTGCAAACTTCCTCGATTAGAAACAAATTGAAATTGCTTCACAAATCTACTGCAGCTGTGTTTATAGATGATGCAAATGTCACAATTATCCAATGAAAAATGATGTTACAAATGTGCACTGCAGTGTTATAATTTGCTGCTATATACTATATGTTAAGTCTGACCTATGTATGTGTTAAAACATTCCAATCTACAGTTACATTCCATCAAATACGTATTTTAAAGCAGTAAGTATTAATTAACTGGTAAAAGGACATGCATCTATTGTGGTTAAAATTGTCATTGCAACCTGTCTATAGTAATGGGTTTTTCTTATGTGGACCATATTTTGTCTGTTGATAAATATTTATGTTTTTTCTACTACTTGAAGAATAATTATTTACTATTCAAAGGTTGTGTATTTATAATTCATAGGTTGTGATTTAATGAATTACAGATGAAATTTACAATTCATTTCTGGAATATACAAATTTACAAGTCACAGACAGTGTATTCATATTTATAAATTGCTGTTTGAGGATTAATAATTTTCCTGTTCTAGTCTTTGTAATTGTTGAACTGGTTATTCATAATTCATTTGTCACCTTAGTGCAGTTACAGGATAACTCTTTTTAGATCACCTGTCACAAAGTGATATGGTGAGCTTTTGTGATCGCTTTTCGTCCGGCGGTAAACTTTTACTTTAACAACATCTCCTCATAAACCACTAAGCCAATTTCATCCAAAATTCACAGGAATGTTCCTTTGGTAGTCAACTTTAAAAATTGTTCAAAGAATTAAATTCCAAGCAGAACTCTGGTTGCCATGGCAACCGAAAGAAAAAACTTAAAATATCTTCTTTTAGAAAACCGAAAGAGCTAGAGCTTAAATATTGAGCATGAAACATCATCTAGTCAATGCCTACCAAGTTTGTTCAAATAAATGCCATTGGGTTGAAATTGGCCCCGCCCCGAGGGGTCATTGATTTTCTTTATTTGTATATAGTAAAAACTAAAAAAAAACTTCTTTTTTTTTGAAAAACTCAAATAGCTACAGCTTAGATATTAGGCATGTATTAAGCATGAAGCATCCTCCGCCCCAGGGGGTCATTGTTTTTCCTTTTATGTATATAGTAAATACTTAAAAAATCTTCTTTTAAAAATATCATGAAACATCTTCTAATGGGTGTCTACCAAGTTTGTTCAAATAAAACCCCATGGTTTAAAATGGACCTTGGCCCAGGGGCCTATATACAGGTGAGTGATTGTTTGTGTAAATGACAGGTTAATAAAATTGAATATTGCCTGGGTTTTTTTTTGATGTGATAATTAGTTAATTTATAATTCACTGGTTGTTTTAGAAAGATGTAAAGCTTGTGTACTAATTCATATTTTGCTTGTGTGTTAATAATGCAATGATTTGTTTATCTATATTTTCTGTTAAATGTTTTTCTTTGTTGAGGTTTATTTGATAAATGCCAATTTACCCAGATACAGCAATAAATGGTTAAAATTGTTTCTTTATTGTCTTCATAAATATAAAAATCATGTCACATGTGTATGAACCCTTAAGGTAAGCTCCGGTTATCATATATCATTTTTGTTTCATGCTAAATATTTAACAAGTGAGTCAACCGAAAATGCTTACAGATTGATTAATTTTAATGACATGTAACTATTCCTGACATGTTCCATGTTACAACTTACAATGGTCCCCATTTTGTGTCATTATTGGTCATCATCTTTTTAAAGGAGTACTTTATTAGTTCTTTTAATGTGGGGGTTCTTCGTGATTAAATTGTTAAGGTGACTTCATTAAAATCCTTCGACACTCGCCTTGGTGGGTTCAATTTCTACCACACAGTGTTAAAACAAATCTACTTGATGTTATTGCAAGATAGGTTCAAGTTGAAATATATAGACTACCAAGAAAGACACAGTGATTGGAAGTAATACATGCTTGTAAATGCATATAAGCTTGCAAGACAGGGTACATATTGAATATAAAGGCTTGCAGGTTATTGTACAGTGATTTTGTGTATCCACTATGACTAGTGAAAGATTTAGTTCTACCATTATAGGAATCTCTTCAGCTAGCTTGCTGGAGACATCAGTGGTTCTACTCTGATGTCTGTCTGTGGAAGAGATTGACTTAGAGGGGAATCTGGAAAGCTTCACCCCCCCTTTAAAAAATGATTCTTGCTATAAGATCTTAATTTGTATAGAAAAGAAATGTCTAAAAACTTCAAAAACTTTTGTGATTTTTTTAGGGAAAAAAAGCCTCTTGATCAAAATGTATGCTGTTTAATGTGTTGTTGACTTGTTTGTTGCAAAGTGAAAGTCAAACTGTTATGATTGCTGCTGCTGCGTTGATTGTGTCATACAAAAACATTAATACATCCCATTATTTAAGCATTTTTAAAGTTATCAACACGAGACTCCAAATATTTTTTCTTCTCATGACAAGGTGGAGACAAGGGACATAATTATGACAGCAATATTTTTGGAGTTGTGTCCCTTTTTAACTTAGAATTTAGACAAGCATAAACATGGCATCTGGTGCTCTTGTTTGAAGTTAGGTAAGTTTTTATATTTATTTGTATGGAAAAGGGTCCTGGTTGCTGATGAGTAAGGTGAGTGTAATATATCATTATAAATTACAGAGAAATTAAATTTTAATGAACAATGATGTAAAAATACTGGTTTGTAATATGACAAAAAATGCGATAGTTTGTATTTTTATTAATATTGAATAATGTTCTAATGAAAAAAATATTTAAAAGATTGCAACAGAAATTTTATGGGTTTTTTGGATATAAAGTAATTAATTGTCTTGTTAAATGTATAGTGTTAACCTGTTTATATATGGCTAATTGCTGGGAAATCAGTCGGTTTTTAGTTTCATATTTTTAACTTGAATATTTGAAGAGCAATATAGCTCTTCTATTTTGTCACAATATTTTTTTTCCTTTGAGAATTTGTAACTGAACAACTATGAAATGTGTTCTATTGAAAAGTCACATGTGTTAAGGATGACCTGTAGGTCACTGTCCAAAACCTGTGAATTTATCATTTATTTTTACTGAATTATTCCCTTTTATGAACATGGAAAAATCCTGCCTTGTCCAGACTTTATCAAGCATCAAGATAAGTCAATTGTACCATTTAACTGGTAGCTCCTGGTCTATAATTTTGTCATATAGTTGCTAACATTTTTGTGTCGCCTTGAAAAGGTGACATATAGGGGTTACTTTTGTCGGCGGCGTCGGCGGCAGCGTCTGTGTCGTTGTCGGCGTCCCCTAAAGCTTGTCCGGAGCATAACTCAGTCACTATAAGTCTGATTGACTTCAAACTTGGTATGCATGCTTCTTTCAATAACCCGAAGTGCAGTGCACAAGGACCAGTACTCTGCAGTTCTTATTTTTTGAGTTATTGCCCTTTGTTAATTTTCATACTTTAATTTTGTCCAGACCATTTCTCTTCAACTAAAAAAGCTATGGACTTGAAACTTCATAGGATGATAGATCTCATTAAGAAGAAGTGCAGTGCACAAGAACCGGTACTCTGCATTTCTTATTTTTTGAGTTATTGCCCTTTGTTTATTTTCATACTTTAATTTTGTCCGGGCCATTTCTCCTTAAGTATAAAAGCTATGGACTTGAAACTTCATAGGATGATAGATCTCATTAAGAAGAAGTGCAGTGCACAAGAATCGGTACTCTGCATTTCTTAATTTTTGAGTTATGGCCCTTTGTTAATTTTCATACTTAATTTTTGTCCAGGCCATTTCTCCGAAAGTATAAAAGTTATGGACTTGAAACTTCATAGGATGATAGATCTCATTAAGAAGAAGTGCAGTGCACAAGAATCGGTACTCTTCATTTCTTAATTTTTGAGTTATGGCCCTTTGTTAATTTTCATACTTAATTTTTGTCCAGGCCATTTCTCCGAAAGTATAAAAGTTATGGACTTGAAACTTCATAGGATGATAGATCTCATTAAGAAAAAGTGCAGTGCATAAGAACTGATACTCTGCATTTCTTATTTTTTGAGTTATTGCCCTTTGTTATTTTTCATATTTCATTTTTGTCCTGGCCATTTCTCCTAAACTACATTGTTCACAAGGCGACACATCCGACTCGCGGAGTTCTAGTTAGAAATATATAGATTATACTGTGTTTTATTTCAGGACCAGATCTGTGAATCTAGTGACATTTTGGCAGAGAAAGGCATTCATCGTGTTGCTAGCACAGTGGCTGCCCTTGTTGCTATAGCAACCCATTCAAAACATCCAGTTGCATCAAATGTTTGATAAACTTGTGTGTTTTTATAAGTATGTGATATCTAATATAGTGATATTAACTGTTATAACTTGATGTTACCATAGCAACATGTCTCAGCTTTGTCATGAATAGTATTAATGTATCCACAAGCTGATATTTGGCATGGTTGCTAAGCAACTGCTATGTAATATACCAACTTGGTCACCTAGCAACTACTAGGTATCCTGGCAACCATTTGGACACCTGGCAACAAAGTTACTAAGCAACTGGCAACAGAAGAATGGTCTTTGTACTGTATACAGTATGTTTATGACACAAAAATATCGGACGGACAGTTTAAAGTAATTTATATATGTACAAAATACTGATTGTTTGAGACTACCTGTGAAATAGTGCTTATGAACATGTATCAGCATGTACATTGTAAAGATGTCTGTGAAATTTGCCATTTTATAATCAGTCGTGATGGTTAAAATGTTTGAATGTGATTACATAAACTGTGATTCAATCAACGTTCATATTGTATTAGATATTTTGCAACATGTTACATATTATACATATATGTTGTAGTCCTGAAAATCTTTCGTATTGGGGATTGATTCATTGTGAAGACGGATATGTTGACAACCTTGGAACAATGTGATACTTTATTTTGTAACTTTTAGAACATGTAAAACCTTAAATGTTGTATTTCCTTTTTCGAAAGTCACTGAAACCAATCAGTAAAAACCTAAATGTTGTACTTTTGAAATGTATTTCCTTGTTGAAAGTCACTCAAACCAACCTGTAAAAATGTTAATGTTGTACTTTCATTTCGAAAGTTACTCTTGCAATCCTGTGTTTTTTCTGACATTCATGGTTTATTTCCAGACTCCAGTGTAAGCATTTGTATAAAAATGTCATAAAATATTTTTTCGTACAAGTCTGATAAGCAAGACTTGATTTCGTACCCTATTGTTAAAAGTTTATGACACAAAAATGCTTATTTAAACCCTTTGGTCTTTATTATCTTTTCGAAATGCATACATACTTATTTTCGATATTTTTAAGAAAATTGAAAAAATTCTTAAGAGGACCATTATAAAGGCCAAAGATTATTATTATGGAAGCCTAAGTTTTATGTATCATATGTAATTGTTTTGTTTGTACAGGTGGAGTTCAAAATTGTAGTTTATGTTTACAGTCTAACCCGTTTGTAAACCCATTAACAGTCCAACCCATCAAAACAAAAGATTATAAAAATAAACACCTTTAAACAAAGAGCTTTAATATAAGAATGCCCTCTAGCGGACTCATAAAAGGTAGTTAGGTTCACTTTTGTGCCTGCTTATTCTTTAAAGTGTAAAGGGTCGCCAGAGGTTTATCTTCACCATTTGAACTAGAAAGTCTCTGTAATTATGACCTTTACAGTGTCTGTGCGTTAAAACCCCAGCTCCGAGATGAATAACATCATGAAAACATCTACAAAGTGATTTCAGTATGCCTTATAGTTTGTAGATTATTTGTTTAGGTGACTCGTACTGCTTTTTCATACCTCTTTTAATTAACATGGTAGATAATAAGTTCACTTGTAAGATGTGCTTCAGGTCATTATTTTAGAATCTCTGAAACACCTTTACAGAGGATGGATTGTATACAAGTATTCTATTTAATGTAATGGTTGGTTAACAATATTTTATACATTTTGTGCTTCAATTAAATTGTGCCTTCTAATTTTGTTTACTTCCATTCTTTTAAAGAATTTACTTGCATTTCAAGCACTGTTGTAACATGTAGATAGGAAATATGGTACAGGCATTATACTAGTTACTATAGAAATTGGAATGAATTTGTCTCATAATATAGTATCTTTCAGTGGAATGAACCAATTTTCTTTGGCAACATTGTTACATTGTCTTAACCAGATAAGCAAAATTATCTCCCTTTTTGGGGGGGGGGGGGGGCAGGTAATGAAAATGTGCTGTTACCTGTTTTTATGGCATTTTGATATTCAAAATTATTTCCCAAATTTTAGAATATATAGGTTTCATGGCAATTTATTCTCAAAGGTGTTTTATTTAGATGCCTACATAACCCAGTAGTGTGTTTACCGGTAATTGGATTTCATATATATACATGTAAAACATAACATATCCAAGAAATACTTGGAAAAGCAAGAGCTTAAGAAAAAAGTACAGACACAATTTTTCATATCACATTTTTCATTAAAGCAAAAATAGAGTTTAAAATTTAAATAATGTTATTAATATATCACATTTATGTGTACATGGAAAGTATATTTCATTGGAAGGAAAACATTCAATACCTTACATTACAAAAATTAATGGTAATTAATTAATAAGTAATTATGTCTAGACTAAATATATATTATATAAACTGAACATCATATTTTTATTTTGTGTGGGTTCTTATGTTTATATATAAAGAATTGTAGTTTTTATCAGTTATTTTGCACTATTATTTAGATTTTTATTTCAACAGTTTTGGCCAGTGTTTAAACATGCTCTGTTGTCACAGATGTGTACATGTTTTACATAGTAACCAAATTCATGTCTCACTTTAAAGGTACATGTATCATATGCCCATCTTTTGTGCCCAGAATATTGTTTATTTTTATAAGGAATTTTGTTTCATAAGTAAACATTAGAATTAAAGTAATGGAATATTTACAGCACACAGATGGATTGATGTATATTTAGTTATAAAGGCTTTGTTTTATGCTGACCAACACATTTGTTTAAATGTAAGATTTCATATGTTAGTGCTCTAACAACAAATATTGACATGTCTGTATTGACAGTATAGGGCCGGGATAGCCTGGCATATTCTAGCCAGCTTTATACCAGAATCCGTATCGTTGGTTGCTATTATCAAAATACTTTAAGGCTATCAATTGATAGTTCCATATTGTAAGCATGACAAGTCATATTACAAATAAAAATTCAGAAGTGCAGGAGCTATAAAAAAAATAAATGTTAGAATTTTTTTATTTTAGCATAATATACGTTTAATTGCAAGTTTCACCTATGTTTGACTTTGAAAATGAACAATGTCATAGTATCATGTGATTAGTTTTGTACTTTTTATTTTTTTTGTATTGATTATGCAAAAAGTTCTGTTTTCTATATTAATTCTGTTAATGTTTGCTCACCAAAAGTTTTTTAATTTGTACACAAATACATCATGTTCATAGGATAAAGGGGGAACATTGTGTAAATGTTTATGTCAGATTCATTCTGTTATCAGTCATTTAGTATATACACACGGCTTTAATTGCATGGAGTAGAACTTTATTAACAAAATTTTGTGTGAAATGGCTGTTTATGAAATTTATTACTCCAGTAAAAATACAATTTTTAATGAATAATTGACTGTAATTATTCTCACTCTCGGCCATTGATTTCATCTTTATCCTATGTGTGTTCCCGTACAACATACACACAACAAGATTTTAGCTGAACGAGGTGTTTCTAATCCAGTCCATTCAATTAAAGCTGTGGTATATATCATTACTTTTCAATCATTAAATTATGACATCATCACATTTCATTATGTATGACATCATTAGGTGTCATTATCATAAAAATGGCTATAAAAATATAAAAAAAAGTAACTTGTCTTACATTTTGTTACTAAAAGAGTCATTTTACCTTTTTTCCATTGATGTTACTCACAAAGCATTGAAAATTCATTTTAAAAAAAAAGAATTCCTATACCAGTATTCATTCTTGTTTATTTTATCATTCAATTCTTTCATAATTCTATCATTCTTTCATCGCACATATTGGTCAACCGTTTTTCTTTTTTACACAGGGTGGGAAAAAAAACATACCAAAACCATGCACATTCATTCATTCCATTTGTAACTTAATCAGAGTTTTAATTATTATTTATTATTAAAGATTATCATAGGGACTATATTTAGATAGGGTAATTAATTTATATGTTTAAAGTAACTATTATAATGTTTATGACTTTATCCAAGGCTAATCGTCTCAACAGTGGCATTCTTATTTCAAAGGTTTTCATCTCGGCTCTGTCCTATTGACTGTTCTTAATCTATTTTAGTATTTTGATATGGAAAAACCCATAATCTATAAATAGAATGTTCCAAATTGAAAGCAGGTCAAGTCCATTATGCAAATTAAAGGAGGTTAAAGGTTAAGTTCATAAGAGTTTTTGACAAGTGTTGGGATGGAAACCTTTATTTACATGCCAAGATCTGTAACTTACAATTTACATATGGAGATCTGTTTCTTCTTGCAACAATTACTATATATATCACATTTTGAATTCATGTAAATTTTCATAGCATACATGAAACAATTGTTTGACTTGTGTTTTTATATATATTTTTGAATCATGCTGATAGCTCTATATATACATGTATGTTGTTTATGGCTAACAAATTTGTGTCACACAATTTGCCTTAATTATATCCTGCTGCCGTATTTTCTTTTAATTTTTTTTCATAAACTGTGCTGCCTTATTTTGAATCTTCTTCAGGATGTTTAAGTGAAATTCTTTTTGTTCTTGATTATTTAAACTAAAAATAGAAATAAACAAACATGGCCATAAAGATTTTAAGATAAACTTTGTTTCGGATTTGAAACAGAAAAAGGAAAATTAATACATGTACTCCCATTTTAATGCAAGTAATTCCTTGATGTCATGTATATCATACTAAGAAAGAAGTATGTTTTAATTAAAATCAAGAATTTGACTGATTTTTTATACTTACCAAATTCTTAAATACAGTCTTGAGGGAATTCCAGTGTTTTCTAAACAAATAATGTTGCATAATATATCATAAAAAATATACATATGTACATTTATTTTTCTTTTATGATGCACAGTTTAAAGATAAACTACTTGAACTGCACAGTTTGTAATAGAAATTTAATTTCTTTTCTAGAAATGCACAGTTTAAAGATGAAATGTATTTCACTTAATAGTTAATTTAGTGTTATGATGGTTTTCCTGTTATGAAGAAGAAAAAAAGCAAAAGTTATAAAATGATCACAAAACTTAATTTCACCACATCTGAATTATTCTAGATAGCCAGCTTATAAAACTGTGTGTCCACTATAAATGAGTGAACCTATTGTAAAGGTTTTCCTGTTTGTTTGTTTTTTAAGAAGAAAAGTTGTTTAACAAAATTTAATTTCTAGAATAATTTGAATGCTTCAGCATGGCCCGCATATTATGTCCCGTTTTTTGTTTGATGCTAGTAACTTGAGTTACTCTGTGTATATAATGTAAATGCAGTGTGTATAATTTATTCTGTACAGTTATAATGCTAAGCCTTATTCATACATATATACATATAATATCTCTTCTCTTATTATATTATACTTGGTTTTTTTGTGTAAAAATGCGTGTACAAATCAAAATATTACAGAAGTTTTATTTTTACTCTTACAGAATTGTCTTGTTTTGTCTTTTATGTTGGCATATGGGCCTGAATTTTTAACACATTCGCATATTAATTAACACAAAATAACTGCCATATAAATATATGTTTATAAAATTTTATGAAAAGAAAAATGGATCTGAGTTTTTTACTGTAGATTACAGTTAAAAATTTTGAAAGACATATAGAGAAAGAAGTCTGACAATTAACACATACATAGTGGTTATGTCATAATGCAAAATGAAACCAAAGAAAAACAATCAACTTACATAGGAATTTCATACAAACTTGCACTCTAAGGTTAATTCAATTTGTCAGTAATGTTTGTTCAAATTTTTTATCTTTATTGAGATATTTATTTACATTTGTTGTTAAAATAAACAGTGGAGATTACCAAATCTTGCCAAGTTTAATGTAGTGCATTGTGGGACCTACTTTTCTCTTCTGTATAATTTTACTATTTAGGGACCAATTTTTTAATTACTCTTTTTCTGTGAAAAAAAACAACAAAAAACAACAAAAAACCTCAAAGACAAATTCACAGAATTCTTAGAAATGTCCAGTTTATGCCAGCAGTATTGAGCTAGGCCCAGTCTCAAAATACACTAGTCTAGCAAGAGTCTGTACATCAATTTTGATTTTCTTTATACAAAAAAAAAAGCTGTTTTGATTACACAAAAAAAAGCTGGCATAATTTTTACATATATATATATTTTAAATTTTCTTCAAATGATAAACTTACATATCTGTTTTCTGACAAACTAAGGCATATTTTTAAATGTATAGGTACATGTAGTAATGACCTGTTAATGATGAATCCTTAGCTCCCAGTTTACATTTTTATCATTACCAGAGATTGGAGTCATCATCTTGTGTATCGAACAATGTTAAACAATAGGTGATACAATAGATGAACAGTTTAACAATGTTAACTCTGTGCCTACTGCAAAAACCCTGCTTTTTACTTCAAATTGTTATCTCTTTGCATTGAATTATCGTACTTCCGTGCTTTTTAGCTCACCTGTCACAAAGTGACAGGGTGAGCTTTTGTGATCGCTTTTCGTCCGGCGTCCGTCCGTCCGTCCGTCCGTCGTCCGTCCGTCGTCCGTCGTCCGTCCGTAAACTTTTGCTTTAAATGACATCTCCTCATAAACCACTGAGCCAATTTCATCCAAACTTCACAGGAATGTTCCTTTGGTGATCACCTTTAAAAATTGTTCAAAGAATTTAATTCCATGCAGAACTCTGGTTGCCATGGCAACCGAAAGAAAAATCTTTAAATATCTTCTTTTAAACAACCCTAAGAGCTAGAGCTTAGATATTTGGCATGAAACATTTTCTAGTGAGTGTCTACCAAGTTTGTTCAAATAAAAGCCCTGGGGTCAAATTTGGCCCCGCCCCGGGGGGTCATTGATTTTCCCTATATGCATATAGTAAAAACTTGAAAAATCTTCTTTTAAAGAACCCAAAGAGCTAGAGCTAAGATATTTGGCATGAAACATCTTCTAGTGAGTGTCTACCAAGTTTGTTCAAATAAAAGCCCTGGGGTCAAAATTGGCCCCGCCCCGGGGGTCATTGATTTTCCCTATATGCTTATAGTAAAAACTTAAAAAATCTTCTTTTAAAGAACCGTAAGAGCTAGAGCTTAGATATTTAGCATGAAACATCTTCTAGTGAATGTCTACCAAGTTTGTTCAAATAAAAGCCCTGGGGTCAAAATTGGCCCCGCCCCAGGGGGTCATTGATTTTCCCTATATGCATATAGTAAAAACTTAAAAAATCTTCTTTTAAAGAACCCAAAGAGCTAGAGCTAAGATATTAAGCATGAAACATCTTCTAGTGAGTGTCCACCAAGTTTGTTCAAATAAAAGCCCTGGGGTCAAAATTGGCCCCACCCCGGGGGGTCATTGATTTTCCCTATATGCATATAGTAAAAACTTAAAAAATCTTCTTTTAAAGAACCATAAGAGCTAGAGCTTAGATATTTGGCATGAAACATCTTCTAGTGAATGTCTACCAAGTTTGTTCAAATAAAAGCCCTGGGGTCAAAATTGACCCCGCCCCAGGGGGTCATAGATTTTCCCTATATGCATATAGTAAAAACTTAAAAAGTCTTCTTTTAAAGAACCTAAAGAGCTAGAGCTAAGATATTTAGCATGAAACATCTTCTAATGAGTGTCTACCAAGTTTGTTCAAATAAAAGCCCTGGGGTCAAAATTGGCACTGCCCCAGGGGGGTCATTGATTTTCCCTATATGCATATAGTAAAAACTTAAAAAATCTTCTTTTAAAGAACTCAAAAGAGCTAGAGTTTAGATATTAAGCATGAAACATCTTTAAGTAAATATCTACAAAGTTTGTTCAAATAAAAGCCCGGGGGTCAAAACTGGCCCTGCCCCAGGGGTGTCATTGTTTTTAACTATATGTGTGTATAGTAAAAACTTTAAAAATCTTCTTTTAAAAAAACCCAATGAGCTAGAACTTAGATGTTTAGCATGAAACATCTTCTTATGGGTGTCTACCAAGTCTGTTCAAATAAACAAATAAAAGCCCTTGGGTAAAAATTGGCCCGGGGAGGGGGGGGGGGCCTATATACAGGTGAGCGACCTCAGGGCCATCATGGCCCTCTTGTTTGAAGGGAGTTTTTATAGGTGTTTTTATTGCTTCGCCATCACTGACCGATCTTCCATTATGTGTTTTTGTCATCCTGTTGTTCTATTATTCTTTCCCCCTATCATGGCATAGTTCTTGCAAAATCATTTCATATTATATGACTGATGATGATTATAAAACAGTATAAAATTCAGCTTGTCTTTTTTTTTATTTAACATCTGTATGTTTATTTCCTGTATATGCTTGATGCAGGAAGGAAGTGAAATTGGTTACGGCAACTTTATACATGTATAAAGTCACTCAATATCGCAAAAATGAAAAGTGGTGTTGGTAGACAGATTCACATTCCATCACTGTACCAATTGAGACCACAGGAAGGATTATAATTGGAAGTGGTGCAGGTTCCATTTGATAAAACCTGATCATAGATAGGTCTATTGTTATGTCTGCTTCTTTCAAACCATGATTGTCTCCCTTTCTACACCTGCAGGGTTAGATAGTTTGGTTTGAATATGAGGCGGTCATTTTTGCTTTGATAACATTATGTGACATACCACAGTGTTTGCTAAGTTATAAGGCTGTCAAAAATACATTTTGACCTACAACTGCCTCTTAATGACAATCCTGCTGAATTCAACCAGTAATTACTATGAATGTTGGAAAATTTAGAAACATCTGCAGATGTGCTTATACAATACAAGTAGATGAATGTGTCTATGAAACGTGCAGCGTGACATTCTTATGCCTTGGCTGCAAGTTTATCTAAGACCACTAAAGCCAGTATATTTTAGTAATAGATCTATGATACCTTAGCCAGATGCAGTTTGAAAGGTTTTATATAATTCAAGAATTCCTGAATTTCACTTGGTGTGGGGGGCATATTTTATTTATTTACGAGTATTTTACATTATTTGAAAGACGTGAAAGGACTAATAATGACTTCATAGATTTACAGCAAACCACCAGGCAATGCTATATTTTAACTGTAACCTCTACATTCAGCCTCAGTGACCAAAGTACACGTACAATGAAATATCATTTCTTTGAAAATCAAAGGAGATGTTAAAGGGTATAAAGCTATATCTCAAGGAAATATTTTTATAAACAGTAAAATCTGTTTTACTTTATGATAGAATGTCTCTGTCATTTAATACAGTACACACATGAATATTTGCGCGTAAACAGAATAAAACGTTCCCAAACAAAATATGTTGCTATTTTAAGAAGGGTTTTAGCAATGATTTCCTGAAAGTGTCATGTGCTATGCTATATAGGAAAAATACAAACATATTTCTTTCATAGGGGTATTTTAGAAGTATTCTCTTCTAAATTTCAAGACCATTATTTTTACAGCAGAGATATAGCTTTATACAATTTATAAAGAAATTCTTGACTACTAATGGCAGACATAACTAAGTAGTCACACAACTAAGATTTCAGTTCAGGAATGCTTATCAAGATTACATGAAAGTACTAAAACTTTACGCACATGGCAGAAAAGGCACATGGCAGGTCAAGTCATCTCAAGTACCAGAGATAATTGGTTCACCTGTCATGACTAACTCGATAGGGTGTGAAACATGAGCTTTTTTTGTTAGAAACATGATGCCTTGGAAAGTATTGAAGACTCCTTTCAGCAACTAACGAAAAATAGGCTACTGCATGAAAATGACGTTCTTGATTTAACTACAACAGCGGACCGGCATGGAGGCTGATGAATCTCAAACATATAGTTACTTCAGGCGCCAGTCAATAATAAAATAAACAATAACAAATAAAACTTTATTACTTTATTGTTCACTGACTGGAAATGTGGAGAGTGAAGATGGAATGATATCTGATAATGCCACACAAAGATAAAAATAATCAAAACTTCTAAAACAATGTAATTATACTAGTTTTGGTGCTTGTACCAACTATATGAGCCGTGTCACGACAAAACCAACATAATGGATTTGCGACCAGCAAATGCGGATGCGCAGGCTTATCAAGATCCATTCTGTTGGCTATCAGTTTCTCTACTTGTAATAGAGTTAGTAAGCGAACAGCATGGAGACTGTGCGGATGCACAGGATGGTTTGGATCCATGCTGGTCGCAAACGCACTATGTTGGTTTTGTCGTGACACGGCTCAATTATTATAATTAATCCTAACATACAATTGGTTGAACAAAAAAATCAAGTTCTTAAGTAACATTACTAATGGGAAGAAGTTCATAAGACACTTCGTCTTTCATTCTAATCCTGTTTTTTAACAATACTTGAAATGTCTTGTATATATTGTAAATTGTAACATGTATATATATTCTGAGAAATAAAATATTTTTAAACTAACCTATGCTGAAAATAAATAATAAATGGTTTTCTTAAATGGAGTAATGTTACTGTTTCATAAAATCTAACAATTATTTACAGCCCTACATTTCAATTAATTCTACAAGTTACCTTCAACACATGTATACTTCTCACCTATTTCCATATAATTAAGCCCCTCTCATTGAATACTATATTTAATAATACCATGTAAATTATTGATTTTTTTTTAGAAATATAGAAACAAAAATTTGTTAAAATAAATTAAATACAACATCAAAAAAACTCCACCAAGTTTCTTCAATATTTTTTTTCCCAGATTGAGATCTGTCCTTTTGGGCTGTACCTGATTAAACTTTATAAATCATTTCATTTACCCTTAAAGAAAATTGTCTTCAGATGAAAAATGTTCAAATAAATTTTACTAAAAAATGAATATATCTATCCACTGTTTTAGAAATAGTCATCTATACATTGACACACAGTTTTCAAATGTTCGTAATCATTTAAAAATAGCCTACTGAGATTTAATCTAATTTGAAAGAAACCATTTTGAATGGCAAACATTCATCTTTCCTAAAGTGATATGACACAATTCCCTACATTTTAATTGTTTTAAAAGTTTATATGAATTTGTATTAGTTTGAATGTGTTGTAAGCTTTAAGCTTAGAACCAACCAGTACAAAGTAATGTGTGTAAAGTTTCTTGCCCCTGACCTGGTTTGAACCCAAATAGCAAACAATCCTTAGATTACTAGTCCAACATGTTAACCCCATGGCTTAGCTGCCACATGTATTTTTTTGAATGTCATTATAACAATCCTTTAGAAATAGACAATAAATAGGTAAAATATTCCAGGCAGGGCTTGCAGGACAAATCTATTTAATTTATAAAAAGATTAAAATACAATAAATATTATCTCAACCACAATAGCTTGACAAATACCATGAATAGCACACTTGTTGATAAACATTTATGTTAAGTTTTTACACAACAAATATATTAAAAATAAATATAGAACAAAAACCAGCAACAACAAGAGATGGTTATATATAATACATGATTACACTATTTTATACTATAATGATGAGGGGAAAAAAAGAACGAAGAAACCTGCTCTGCACTAGGGTGATAACACTGTGCCTATACTACCAATATACTGCCAGGCCACCCAACAAATTACTGTCAACAGACCAGACTCTACACTGCTTGTAATCTCTTAACCTTTCAACTCCTGAAATACTTAAATGGACTTGTCCAACTTCCATTATGGAACAGTCCACTATCATTTTAGTGGATATTAAGATGAAAGTTTTGCCAACAGTGACTGTGAGCCTGGTTGATTGCAGACTGGCCTGGCTCTATACTGGTGGCAAAGGCTAATCACTTTAGATCTGAGCAGGGGTACCAGCCATAGCTATCAATGGAAGTTCGAAATTCAGGGCAAGTCTTATATATATTCAACAGTCAAGGTTAAAACTATCAACAAGCAATAAATAAGCAAATGAAAACTAACAATTGTAACGGTCTGTTCAACTGGACGGGTATTACTAATTAAAACATATCAACACTGAAGAACAGCAGCATGTAAATTAATTCATTGATGAAAAAACAATAGAAATATATGTACGTAAATAATCATTATAAATATTTGTAAATAAATAATACTTTATACGGTGGGAATGTAATTTTTTTTACAAATTTCATGGAATGTTCACAAGTTCATAATATATATAGTAAAAATTATTTGTAAAATACTGAAATAATTCATCTTCTGTTACTAAGGACGGAGCAAAAAAAACACATGTTTGCATAAAAGCAATGAAGCATTAATGTGATATACATTGTATATAAATAAATTTGAGCATGAAAACGAAAGATAATCAACATAAAAGAATGCATAGTACAAGGGTGTTTTTAACAGTAATATAGTTATGTTGCTGCTCAGTAAAAATTTAAAACAGGAGTTGTTGGTAGGACACTGTGCTAGACTATTCTTAATTCTTGACAGTAAAACAAAGGTCCAGATAAAGTAGAATTTTCAAGTTTAAAAAGGGCCATAACTCTGTCAAAATCCATGTAAGGGTTATAGGCCTCAGTGACCTCCTATTATGCTCCCAAATAAATATATGAAGTTTCAATGGAAGCTTTGGAGATACCAACTTGTGTGCAGTGTGACACTGACACCCAGGTGGGTACAACATTGTACAATAGATTTCCCTATTCTTTGCATAGGCGAGCTAAAATGTTCAGGTTTAAAACTGGAATTCTCAGACAACATACATGAACAGACTCAAACTGAGCTGTGACATTTTCAATCATGTCCTTTTGGCAACAGTTTCCATTCTAAGTACTCTATTTGCATGATTTTACATTTTTTTGCCGCATGTTTCACTGAGGAAATATTATTATTATTGCATAATTATTTTGACATATATATTTTATTATAATTTTTTTTTAACTCTTGTACTATGCACCCTTTCATACTGCAAGACATAAAAATACAATTACATGTACAATAAATACAATCAAGCAGTCACAATTCAGCTAATAAAAATAATTTGATACACAAAATAATACAAACAAACAAACAAAAATCAAAATTAAGTTTTCAATGAAACACTGCCTTAACTCAATAAATATTATGAAACAAGTTAAAACAGCCCTGCATTAAAGTGAATTGGTCAAAACTGGAAAATCTGTTAGACCATAAATAACTAGAACTATCACTAAATGTGATTAATACCCCCACAAGTCTGCTTCGGAAATGAGGATGTTACTAGTAACAGAATACCTTGTAAAAGAATTGAAACATAGAGTTATGGTTGTGGGCAATTAAAGATAATTGTGGTTCATGTATGTTGCATTTCCTTTCAATGTGGTTGGCCATTGATGAAGTTTAATTGAATTACTCTGTAATAAGTCCAGAAAGACAAAGAAAAAGAACAAAGGGCAATAACTCTATAAATACTGAAGATAGAGTTATAGTTCTTGTGCACTGCACTTCCTCTTATTGTGCTTGACCATTGTATGAAGTTGTTTTGGATTCAAACCAGTACGTTTTAAGTTATGCTCCGGACAAGGAAAAGTATCAAAGGGCAGTAACTCTGTATTTTGTCAAAATGGAGTTATGGCTCTTGTGCACTGCACTTCCTTTTAATGTCCTTGACAACTGTATGAAGTTGTACTGAATTCCAAACTGTAGTTTTCAAGTCATGCTCTTGACAAGGAAAAGTAACAAAGGGCAGTAACTCTGTAATTAGTCAAGATGGAGTTATGGTTCTTATGCACTGCACTTCCTCTCAATGTGCTTGACCATTGTATGAAGTTATAATGAATTCCAACAATAAGTCTTCAAGTTATGGTCCGGACAAAAGAAAGCAATGGAAAAGTAACAAAGGGCAATAACTCTGTAATTAGTCAAGATGGAGTTATGGTTCTTGTGCACTGCACTTCCCCTTATTGTGCTTGACCATTGTATGAAGTTGTTTTGAATTCCAACCAGTAGTTTTAAAGTCATGCTCTGGACAAGGAAAAGAAACAAAGGGCAGTAACTCTGTAATAAGTCAAAATGGAGTTATGGTTCTTGTGCACTGCACTTCCTCTCAATGTGCTGGACCATTGTATGAAGTTATAATGAATTCCAACAATTAGTCTTCAAGTTATGGTCCGGACAAAAGAAAGCAATGGAAAAGTAATAAAGGGCAATAACTCTGTAATTACTTTAGATAGAGTTATGGTTCTTATGCACTGCACTTCCTCTCAATGTGCTTGACCATTGTATGTAGTTATATTGAATTCCAACCATTAGTCTTCAAGTTATGCTCCGGACAAGGAAAATGCAACGGACAAAAAAAAAGCAATGGAAAAGCAACAAAGGGCAATAACTCTGTAATTACTTTAGATAGAGTTATGGTTCTTGTGCACTGCACTTCCCCTTATTGTGTTTGACAATTGTATGAAGTTGTTTTGAATTCCAACCAGTAGTTTTCAAGTTATGCCCCGGACAAGGAAAAGTAACAAAGGGCAATAACTCTGTAATTAGTCATGATAGAGTTATGGTTCTTGTGCACTGCACTTCCTCTCAATGTGCTTGACCATTGTATGTAGTTATATTGAATTCCAACCATTAGTTTTCAAGTTATGCTCCGGACAAGGAAAATGCAACGGACGTCTGGACCGACCGACCGACCGACCGACCGACCGCCCGACCGACCAACCGACCGACCGACCGACCGACCACCGGGTGACTCCTATATACCCCCCAAACTTCGTTTTTGGGGGTATAATTATGTTGTAATAAGTGATACAATACCATGAAATAATTATACATGGATGTTGTTGGTAAGTGTGAGATACATGATCCGATATGAAGTATATTTATATAGCACATAATGAATTGTTCTGGAACAAAATATTATAAAACATCATATAAATGTCCGGACTTAAAATCACTAATAGCTCTTTAAATATTTTTTGTCAAGATTTTTTTTTTTTTTAAATATCAAATTTATACAGGTCTTTGTTTTATTTATTGATATTTGAAATCCTTATGGAAAATGTGCCCATGGTAGACTAATCCACTTTAAACCTTGATAATTATGTAAAAAAACAACAAAAAAACAACTAAAAAAACACACGCACAAAATCCCTCTCAAA
This sequence comes from Ruditapes philippinarum, assembly GCF_026571515.1. Taxonomy (NCBI): domain Eukaryota; kingdom Metazoa; phylum Mollusca; class Bivalvia; order Venerida; family Veneridae; genus Ruditapes; species Ruditapes philippinarum. Next base: position 126,023 of record NW_026851554.1, read on the forward strand.
GAATAACTTTAAATAACAGTATATTGCTTTTTTAATTTATACTATAGTTTATACATTAAATACTAATTCTTAACAATGGAAAAAAAATGTAAATCACTATTATAGACAATTAATTGAAATTGTCAAAACTTTTTGAATTTGGATATAAAACACTGCTGAATTTACAGTATACTAATATACAACGAACTTATTTCATACAATCATGGTCTTATCAGAGGAAAAAATGTAGTTAATGTCTCTCCTTCAAATGTGGACAACTATCTTGTTTGTAAAAAGAAAAAATCAAAATAACATAAATAAAAATTAAATAATAATAATAATAAAAACCTACAAAAAAAAGTTGTGAATTGTGAAAATGCAATCAAAAAATTATTGTTCTGAAAAGAAAAAAGAAATGAATGATAGTAAATTTAAAAAAAATCACAAAAAAATCCTTTTCCATTGACTAAATGACTTGACCTCACAATAAACTGCACAATTTAATTTCATTATTTAAGAATAATTACAACTGGAAGCCATGTTTCACACAGGCACTTTTATGCTATATTACATGCATATACAATCATTTCATGATTTATACTATAAGCAGCAATATTCTATGAATTCAGCTCTTTTAAGAGTTACTTCCCTTCATTTAGTGATAAACTTCATGAAAAGTCAATATTTCCTATGCTATTGTTATTCAATAATGAGTGATAAAGTTTGAACAGACAATTCTCTCTATTTTCATTTCAACAGACTATTTATGAATGTTATTCTATTCATTACAGGTCTAACATCTCTAACTTAAAGGAGATAATTCTTTCAAATGCTCTAATTATGTAATATAGGGGAGATAATTTTTTTCAAATGCCTTTTTGCAAATCCAATGTATTGAACTTTCTGATTGGTTAAAATGCTGACTAGGGGGCGGGCATATTGAACAGTTTCCTACCCTCATCTCCATATTCGACATGTGTTGTCTTTACTTCCTGAAATAAAAATAAACCAATCAAATAAGCACAAAGTGAGTTTGGCAACAAAAACAACCAATATCCATATGAGAGGTGGCAATAATGTAAGATTTCAATTCAATTATCTATCTCATGTTATAAAATTTGTTATTCTTACTGTTCAAAAAAGCTACTAGGATTAAAACTAAATTGAGTCACTTAAGAAAAATACTTACATGAAAATTTGAGACATGTGTAAAACTAAGTGTACTAAAGAACTTTAAATCTGCAAATTCTTAATTTGAAAGCTGTTTTGAAGGGTTTTTGTTTTACCTTCTATCAACACAGTGTAGGTCATGTCAACTTTCCAGTTTAACTAGTAAAGGAAGACTGCATTGTGATTCTACTTAGGTGCCCGTTTGTGCCTGAAATAATGCACAGAGGGGCACCTGAGTAGAATGACAACGTTCCTTAAGCTAGCTGGATAGCTTACTCTCTTGAAAGAATCAAAAGTCCTTGGTAGAATTTGAATGCACAGTGGTGAGGAGCAAGTGGTTTGAAGGCAGCAACCTTAACCACTCCGCCACCGACACATCTTACCTTGAAGGTACAGAAGATTGAGTTTTACAAAGAAAATTCTTCACTTGCTTCCTTTGTTGTTTTGTGATCTAAACCAGGTGAGCCTAAAACCCCATTTAATGTTAATGGTCAAAGAGAAGTATCTGAAACCTAAATATTTATACCATCAGTCAATTAATGGAGGTTCTTAGAGACAGGGTAACCATGACGGGAATTAAGAAGAACAACTTGACAACCATAATGTTCCAACAAGGATTTTCAGTGATTTGAAAGAAAAAGAAGACAGAGAGTGTCATGGATGGAAGGACAGACAAGGCAGTGACCATATGACCTCCCTTCGAGGAACATAAAAATAATCTAGCACTAGACATACCAGTTATTACAGTATTTCCTTCATAATTGAATGCACAGCTAAATATTTCATCAGTATGACCCTCCAGTATTTGTTTACATTCCCCGTTCTCCGGGTCCCAGATACGTGCTGTCTTGTCAGAACTGGCCGTTAACACTGATGTACCTTGTGGATTAAATGTTATCTGCAAAAAAACATGACACCAGAACCATGAAGTTTATTTTCCTACACACTACAAAACTTTTTTTAATTTAAAGCAGCATGCCTTAAGTTTCATGCTAATTTTCATGAAAACTTGGAAAGTGTATTTAAAAGTAATATATTGTGAAGGGAATAATAACAAGAGGGCCATGGTGGCCCTAAATCGCTCAACTGAGATGGAATACTTGTTTATTTGGGTCTTTTAAAAGAAGATTTTTTTTTACTATATGCATGTAAGGAAAATCAATGACCCACTTGGCGGGGGCGAATTTTGACCCCTAGACAATTTTCTATCAAATAGGTAGTCACTCACTATAAAAGATATTTCATGCCAAAGTAGCCTTTTTTTGTTTTTTCCTATATAAATATAAGGAAAATCAATGAGCTTCTGGGGTGGGGCCAATTTTGACCCCAGGACTGTTACTTGTAAAAACTCACTAGAAGATGTTTCATGCCAAATATCTAAGCTTGAGCTCTTTGGGTATTTTAAAAGAAGATATTTTAATTTTTTTTTTCCGTTGCCATGGCAATCAGATTTTTGCATGGAATTACATTCTTTGAACAATTTTTAAAGGTAACCACCAAAGAAACATTCACGTGAAGTTTGGATGAAATTGGCAAGTCATTTAAAGTAAAAGTTTACGGACAAACTCCGGACATAAAGCGAACACAAAGCTAAAATCTCACTACACAATAAAATCTTTCTCGAGTATACAATTCTTTTCCAACAATACTTTGAATTTATTCATTTATATATTTTTGGTACTAAATGGTTGCTACTTACATGAAATAATATTAAGGATATGTAACTGGAACACACAAAAACTTAGAAAACTAGCGATTATTTTATGTTACCAAACTAGAAATGTGTCCATAGGACACTGATGCCCCCCACACGCCACTGTTCTGTCAATCTTATGACTCTAGGTCAAATATTTTTTGGACTTCATGTGCCACAAGTTGAAAACTAAAAATCAACAAAGGGCCATAATTCTGTTAAATTTGTTCGCAGCAAAAATTCCTTTCTTTACTACCATCTACACATTAAGATTGCTAATCCCTGGAAGTTTAAGCAAAATCTGCCATCCGGTTTAAGAGGAGTTGCGTTCACAAAATTTCTACAAAGTATATAATGAAAAAATCAACAAAGGGCCATAATTCTGTTAAATTTGGTTGCAGCAAAAATTCCTTCCTTTACTGCCATCAACACATTAAGGTTGTTCATCCATGGAAGTTTAAGCAAAATCTGCCATCCGGTTTAAGAGGAGTTGCATTCACAAAATTTCTACATAGTATATAGTGAAAAAATCAACAAAGGGCCATAATTCTGTTAAATTTGGTCGCAGCAAAAATTCCTTCCTTTACTGCCATCTACACCTTAAGGTTGTTCATCCCTGTAAGTTAAAGCAAAATCTGCCATCCTGTATATAAAGAGGTGGGTTCACAAAATTTCTACATAGTATATAGTGAAAAAATCAACAAAGGGCCATAATTCTCTTAAAATTGGTCGCAGCGAAAATTCCTTCCTTTACTACCATCTACACATTATGGTTGTTCATCCCTGGAAGTTTAAGCAAAATCTGCCATCCAGTTTAAGAGGAGTTGCGTTCACAAAATTTTACATAGTATATTGTGAAAAAATCAACAAAGGGCCAAAATTCTGTTAAATTTGGTCGCAGCAAAAATTCCTTTCTTAACTACCATCTACACATTAAGGTTGTTCATCCCTGTAAGTTTAAGCAAAATCTGCTATCCGGTTTAAGAGGAGTTGCGTTCACAAGATTTCAGGACGGACGGACTGATGGATGGACGGACGGACAGACGGACGGACAAGTGCAACGCTATATGCTCCCACATTGTGGGGGCATAAAAAGTGTTATAAACACTTCAACTGGTTGACTTTCTAAAAAAGGAAATTGATCCAAGACCTTGTATCTAAAATACAATTAATTTTGAAAATAATATATAAATAATATTTCCATATCATCATTACTTCAAACTACTTCTATATCTATTAATTGATCCAGTCTGAGCAAAAAAAAACCCAAAATAACCCAGTCACAAATATTCAATTTTTTTTTCAGAAATAAAGACAGTAGATATTAAAGTATCATAACTTAAAACTTACTTTAGAAATTTCACCTTCATGACCTTCAAACTTGGAAACAAGTGTATGAGTTGTAGCATTATAGCACCTTGCCGTCCCATCAGCGGACGCTGTCAATAAATATTGCCCCGTCATGTCAAACGCTACATCCAGTACTTCATCCTCATGGCCACGTAAAGTTCCCACACAAGTACCTATCAAGTACAATACAAGATATGTAAATACAAAGTCAAACAAAAGCTGTCCATAAGATTGGGTGCTTGAATTTTCTCAGTACTTGATAGGAGGGACAGGGGACATAACTCTGTACACAAGTAACATAGTATGTCTATTTTAGTTCCAGGAACAAATTCAGAGCTAATTTTAAACCAAACAAAATCAAAATTGTTAAAATAACTACATGTTCCAGTACTGAGCAACAAGTGTAAAGTTTCTTTCACATGGAAACAACAGCTAGGACCCTTATAGGGTTTAAACCAAAGTGGCTAGTTATCCTTAGTCTAATAGATCACTATTAACTGTTTGAAACATATGCTGCATGTCATAAAATTGCTTCTAAACCCTTAAAATAATAATTAACATTTCCAATGTGCTATCAAGAGGTGTGACGAAGGCAAATGAGTGTGACTAAAGTGTTGGAGCACCACAATAAATATTATATTCCGATATATATCCCAGTAGGCTGTTGAATGATTAAATGCTAATATCTTGCCTTTCACCTGCAGAAATGCACTCTAAAACACCTAATATACGATAATGAATATATATGTAAGAATTGGCAAAAAACAACAACAATATTTTTGTACTATGTACTCCAACACTGTAGTGAGTTTAATCCAGGGCAAATACCTACCATGATTGGTCTCCCATATTTTACAAGTTTTATCCATGGACCCTGTAGCTATCAGAGAACAATCATAATTAAACTGGGCACTACTTATTTCTGCCTTATGTCCGATCAATGTATGTAACCTCCTGGAAACAAAATTAATTAAGTTGGATATATACATGTATAAATAACATAATACAAAATCAATATATAGAATTTATATCATATAATGAATATATTGATCTTTACCAGTACAATAATTCAAACTGTGATACTGTAACCTCCAAAGAATCTGCAGAAAATTGCATGGCCTATGAGAGAAGCTGCATATGACAATGACAACCTTTTTTAAAACACCAACCAAACCAGTCCTATGGTATGAAAGTGCTTTCAATGAAACAGTCAGTAAACATGGCGAAAGAACAAACAGGACAGCTGAGTGCTTTACCAAAATATTTCAGGCCACAGAAAAGGATGTTCATAATGAGGGATAAGAAAAATGAGCCGCGTCATGACAAAACCAACATAATGGGTTTGCGACCAGCATGGATCCAGACCAGCCTTTGCCTCTGCGCAGTCTGATCAGGATCCATAGTGTTTGTTATCAGTTTCTAGAGTTTGTAAGCGAACAGCATGGATCCTGATCAGACTGCGCGGATGCGCAGGCTGGTCTGGATCCATGCTGGTCGCAAATGCATTACATTGGTTTTTTTGTGACGCGGCTCAAATGTATAAAACATGATGATATACCTTCCAGTGATCACCTCCCACACCATCACAGTGTGATCAAATGATCCGGTGATCAATTGTGAACCAGATGAATTGAAAGAAAGGGAGATAATCTCAGCAGAGTGGCCCTGAAAAAACATACACCATCAATACATATAACATGAAATAAATGACAAAAAAATGTTCATTACAAGACATGATAACTTGAATCATTTCTGTGTTTTTTGACTTGTTAAGGTCATATAACAAGTTTTCAGCAATACTTTAAATCTAGCCCTTTCGTGTATTATTTCAGGCACAAGAAGACACATATTTTCATTGACATGCCTATATTGTAAGGCTAACATGACATCAAGTAAAATTTCAAATACACTAGTAAAACTATTGTTTTCATTAAATGTCATTATTTCAGTCCTGAGCTATGGTTTATGTGATATAAAAAAAAATCTTTTTCATATAATAAGTTCACACTTAAGTATTTAGTTAGTATTATAATATTTCATATACATAAAATCTTACATTAAGGGACGCGACCTCCTGTCCAGTCTGTATATCCCATAGTTTGGCAGTGGTGTCCATACTTCCAGTAGCTATCATTGTACTAGGTGGATTAAAACTTAAACATACCTACAACACAAACAAATTGATATCAACAATTTTCCAATGTGCATATTAAAGTTGGAAATGTTGTGATGCATAATTCATCGTTCACATACTTTGTAAATATCAGTCCGGCCTATTGCCTTCATGATTATAATAACTGCATATTTAACTTTGACCGTTCAATATTACACAACCCATACATGAAATACTAATATCTATTTCTTAACTTTTTTTTTCCAAATAATGAAAATGTTACTTACAATTTCTGCTGTATGCCCTCTGAATGTATGATAACATTTGCCAGATTCAAAACTCCATAATTTACATGTCTTATCAAATGATCCAGTTGCAATTTTATCACTACAAATATACAAACATAAAAATGTTTACATATCTTGAAGATTTCTTATACATACAGTACAATAAACTGGTCAACATTCTATTACTTTCTTTTTTATCTGTACACAGCATCACAAAACATGTATGTGTTATTGGACAATAATTTATGAAGATACAGAATATATGTTATATAGAGTGTTATATTCACTTTTACTTACCCATATGGATTATTAAAGGCTATTGCATAAACTACATTTCTATGTCCCTCTAAGGTGTGTAACTCTTCCCCTGATGCTGTGTCCCATATTTTACATGTTCGGTCATAACTTCCTGTGATGAAACTGAAAAAACAAATTATTCATTTAACCTTTAACCTGAACTGAAAGTGGCCAGCCTTTACCACCAGTATAGAGACCAGCCTGCATGTCTATGTCAGGCCAGGCTCTATACTGCTGGTGGTTTACTTTATGTATTTTCATATAAATATTTTGAATGATCAAAAAAATAAGCTTGGCAAATCCACAATTCAGAAGATTATCTGTTAATGATCATAACAGATACTATCCTACATGTATCAAAGAATTTATTTTGTTTCAACCAAAAATATCTACATATCTAATAAGGTTGAGTGTCTTTACATACTTACTAGAATAAGAATTATATTAGAAAACATAATTTCCAAAAGCTGTTAATTAAAAGAACTTCACATTACCTTGATCCTGATTTATTGAATGCAACATTTGTGAGAGGCAATATATGTGCTCTAAGAACCTGAAACAAGTAACATTTCAAATGCTTATTTCAATGTCAAAACAAAGTTGGTTTTATATTAAAATGTCGGAATAAATGTAAATCTGCCTTGAGTTAAACCCCAAATGTAATACATGTATAATATATCATAACATTTTAAAACTTTCAACCCTGTTTTATTGTCCACATTTTGACAATTATTGTCTTTATGAAAAATAAAAATAAATAAAAAAAACATTTGTTACCTAGATTTAATAACTGGTAACATATACTATGTATAGTAAAAAGAAGAAACTTACTTTGAACAAGTAAAAATGGTGTTCATCTTTTATGGCAAGCTTTTCCTGCAGTCCTGCTTAAAGTTAAGGATATAAAGTATTTCACTTTCCTGGAACATTTCAAGGTTCTTTGTCTTCTTTTATCTTAATTTAATTGAGACTGAGATTTATCTTAGAATATTATTTAAAGAGATAAATGGCAGAGTGGTTAAGGTCACTAACTTCCGTAAACTTGACATCCAACCTAAGTAGGTTCAAATCCTGATAGTGTCTGAATTCTATTATGTGAGGAAGTTATCCAGGTAGTTAATGGATGGTTGGCAATTCTATTCTAGTACTTGCTTGTGCCTGAAATAATGTCATGGACTCGTGTAAGTTCAGAATTTTGGGAAAATTGCATAATGTTAAAGACAATTTCTATTGGGAAGAGGCCTTTCATAGACCTCTGTCAAGTTAGGTGAAAATCACTAACTACTAGGCAAAACCTTCCACAAATAAACAAAGGGGCAAAACTATCAAACATATATGCAAGCACTATTCAACCCTGGAACTATGCACAGACAAAAATATGATAAAGGATACGTCCGATGAGTTTTCTAACTTGTTCTGTTTTAGAGGCTGTAATTAAAGCCTCTTTCCTGGCAATCTCATCGACAACAGCATCAACATCAGTCCTGAAATAAAAACGTTATTATGTGTACAACAGTTAACACCATTACTCATACAACAAATTACCACCATTGTGACCCAAAATTGTTTCGGTAAATATTTCACAAGTACCGTATATGGCGGTAAAATATTATTGACCTGAAGAGCTAACAAAATAAGTACAAAATGATGATAAAAGTTCTTTTTTTTAACTGTACATGGCTTTTCTTTCACAGGCTGGAGAAGCAGACCTCCTTTTTGGGGAAAACTGCATGATTTTAAAGAATTCTTCTTTGGGGAAACTGCCTTTAAATGACCGCATTAATAAAAGGAAAAAAAGTCCTGCTGTAAGAACTTACTCTGGTTTCAAATCCAGCAAGTCTATTGATTTTGTTTTTAGATTTCCACCTTGTTCATACTCAAGAATGATTCCTGAAAATAAAAGTCATAACAATTTTTAAGACAATTATAAAAATGTTTAGCTTCAGTATTCAGAGGCAGTTAGCAGACACCCTTGAGAGTGAAAGGAAGAAGCATAGAAAACTCCCTCAGAAAGAGACAGGAATTTCATTTGTTCGCGAGGGCCAAGTTAGATCTACTGGAGCACAAAAGAGTGGGGTCCTGCAGTCATCAAAGACCTTGGTGATGAGAGTAGACCTGGAAAAGCGACTTGTTTTCCCAGAATTGGTCCAGACAACTCTGCGACCAGACATAGTATTGTGGGCCCCCCAGGACAAGAAGATTGTGCTCATTGAACTGACGGTACCTTGGGAACATTAAATTTAGTGACTAGCACTAGTGGCAGTCCTTAGCAGTGTTTAATAATTTAGTAGCAAGCTAAAAGAGCAGCTCTCAAAGCGAGCTTTACGGTAACGCCAGTACCTGCTACAGAATAATGGTTTCAAAAAATTTCGCCGGAAGCACTGTAAAATCATGGGAAATCGACACATCTCAAGTTCTCAACTTTTCGAATTACAAGATAATGATAAAAGCCGGGGAATTTGATTGAAAATGGATTCGTAGCCTGGTCTCCTGCGCACTTCTATGGGTACCATAATAGGACTTGGAACCAGAATAAACAGAAGCTGTGCATAAAATATCGAATCATCAATGGCAGTATTAAAATGGAAAATGTAAAATATGGTGTGGAGTGAATTGTACGGCCAAAAGTGTGCAGTTCTAAGTGGACTGAAAACATAAAATGTGTTACATTATAATATACTTGAGGCTTTGCATTCTATTCTATTTTCTATTCTACATCATACTGCTTTAAGATCGTTTTCGATCACTCTAAGCAGGTATACATTGTATACATTTAAGAAACAGCTTTAAGATACAAGGGAATCCGGGAACCAGTCCCTAGCTCTTATTGAATAGACCCCTTGGTTCTTTTACATGCCCAGTGTATAGCACTGATACATGCGAGGATTACCTGGATTTCTTACCAGTACACCTCTAGGTAGGTGGGAAACACTGAAAGTGTCTCTGAAATATCCCAAGGGTGTAACCCAGGATCGAACCCGGGACCTCAGGAGTGATAGTCAGTGGTTTAACCAACTGAGCTATCGCGCCACCTCATTATTCATATTAATACAAGAGGTTGAACAGCTAGACCACTTCTTGATTACATTATTGGGTAGATGATCACCACGATGGTTAACAGCTAACCAGGCAGCAAGGTTCTAGAATTTGACTATACTAGAAATATCAATAACTTGCTTCTTTGCCTCGTAGACATACTCATAGCTGATCAAAAACTTAAAAATATCTTACAAATGCGTCTAAATTCTCTAAGTTCTAGTTAAGATTGACAAAAAAAAAGAAAACACCGGCAATGGTTTTAATTAAAATGATGTATTAGTTAATTTCAAATGACAAAATAGACTTTATATGACTTATATCGTATTTTTTGAAAATGCAAGACAAAACATGTGTGAAATATTTCATGGTTCTGCACTTGAATCCAGATTACTTGTAGCATTTCATACAGCGAGATTTGAACTAAAATGCCCATAGAAAAAAATTAAAATGGTTAAAGTGTTTTTCTTACCTGGGGGATAATACCTTAGCAGAAATCGCTTTAATTTCATGTTGAAGTTTGACTGTTTGTCAGCAGAAAAATCTTAATGGCGGAGCGTCCTGGACTTCAGGGGCAAGTAACTCTTAACGACAACAAGAGTACTAAAAGACGTTCATCATTGCCGTTCCTATCCTTATTACCTCTGGTTGTTTTTTTTGCGATCGTTCTGAACTTTTAACAGTCTTTTAGTTTTGCTTGAAAGATGAATGTTTTTAAATTATGAAAATAACACTTTTTATTTAGCTTGTAAAAGAATGAGAAATGATGGCAACCCTTTAACCCTTTCTGTTGTATGTTACACATGTATATTATTAGAGACTTTTATATCTCTGTAATATTATTATCTACTTGTTGTGGATAAAGTCGACTTTAGTTTTTATTGTTGTTTTTTGTTGTTAGTTTAAACAATATTTTATTTCTATTTTACAACATAAATATATACAGTAAGCATATACAATCACACTGATATATTTCGTGGATTGGAAAACAAGTCAAATGTGACTTATGTAAATTTCTTTCCACATATAATGTACTTGCAATAAAAAATATGCACATATTTGGTTCGAATTATACAGAAAAGGGAAATCAGATAAATAATTAAAATGAAAAAATTTGTTAGAACATTATTATCTTGTGTAGTCGAATAAGAAAAATTCTGTTTCAAGATTATTTCATAATATTGGGAGATTACTATAAAATATTGTTTTTAACTAGTATTCAATTTAAGTAAGTTTTTTCAAATGATTTTGTTTAGAATGTTTCGAAAAAAAGAGACTAAAGTATTTAAATGAAGTTTTGAATTTAGATAAAGAATTGAAAATATATGTCAGCGCACAATATTATCGGGAAGTGATGGACAGAAAAAAGTTGATATTAGTTAGTAAAACGTTTGGAAGCTAGGATAAACTGTTGTACTTTAAGAATGATTTTTTCGTTCGTGTTAAAGGTCCGGCGCTCGTCTCCGTACAAGAGATTGTTAAGTGTCAGGGGACATGGAAGGGGACGTAAATATATGCTTCTGATGATATCATAACGAGGGCATGAAAAGAAAAAGTGATGCACTGTCTCTATTTCGCCACATAGACATAATGGAGACTGGATAAAAGACTTTCTATGAATTAAGGTCAAAGTTCAGGGAGCTACAATCTAAACGAAGACGTGCGTGCAATATTTGGCCTATACGACTTCCTACATTAAATAAAGGGGAGGCTTTTGTTTTGTTTTTATTAAGGCACCGTTTAAAGGCAGCAACAGAAGATGAGTTTCTTGTATCTACAGGTAGTAAGTTCCATTCTCTTATTGCAGAAGGAAGAAATGATGAGCTATATATTTGTGTCCTTGAGTTTACTTGTCTGTGATTTCTGAGGTGGTAGGACTCGTTGTGTTGGGGTATCAGATCAGAGAGATAGTTTGGAGTAATTCCATTGTACATTTTAAAGAATAAAACTAGTTTATGTTGTTTGCACCTTTGGGCAAGGGTATCCCATTTAAGGTCGTTAAGTAATTTACTTACATTGCATAATTTTGTTGCACCTGTTACTATTCTTGCTGCCTCGTTTTGAACTGCTTCAATTTCATTTTTTAACATGTTCGAGGAGTTATCCCATGTAACATCGGCGTACTCAAGGATAGGGCGGATAAAAGACATATACATTCTTTCCAAGCTTGAACGATTGAGGAGAAATTTCAGTGATCTCATGATGCCTACTCTCTGCCAAGCTTTTCGCAGTATTATAGATATATGGGTATCCCATTTTACATTTTCAGAAAGGGTAACACCAAGATGTGTGTGATTTTGTACACGTTTGATTGGAATTCCATTCATTTGAATTGGGGGATGGTTTACTTGTTTTATTTTTCTTGAAAATATCATGGATTCTGTTTTGGACGGATTAAAAGTAACCAGCCAAGCCTTTGACCATTCATGAATTTTTTGAAGGTCGTCATTTAAATGCTTGGCTGCATCTATGGGATTCTCTACAATGATATAAAGGCTCGTGTCGTCTGCAAAAAGTCGTATGCTCGAATTTACATCGTCAACGATATCGTTTATATATATCAAGAAAAGCAGAGGTCCGAGGATCGAGCCCTGGGGTACGCCGGCATTAATTGATGACCAGTTAGAAGAACAATTAGCGTATACAACGCGTTGTTTGCGATTAGAGAGATAGGAAGTGAACCAGTTAAGAATGGAGCCGTTTATTCCAATTGAGGTAAGCTTATGTAAGAGACCTCGATGCCATACTCGGTCGAATGCTTTAGAGATATCGCAAAACACAGCGCGAACCTCCAAGCCTTCGTCAAGAGCTTTGCAAATATCGTTATATATGTATGTAATTTGATTAATGGTGGAGTCACCTTTGATGAAACCGGATTGATAAGACGTGAGGAGGTTGTTGGTAATAATATAGTTGTACAAATATTTGTGAATACACCTCTCCATTAGTTTACCTATACAGCTTAAAAGAGAAATGGGTCGGTACATGTAGTTCGAAGGCTTAGATGGGTCATTCTTTTTAAATATAGCAGTGACATTGGCTATTTTCCAGGAGGTAGGAAAGATACATTTTGAAAGTAATATGTTGAAAAAGTCAGCCAAAGGTTTAGACAGAACAGTAGATCCTTCTCTTAGTAATCGGGGATAAATAAGATCTGGGTCACAGGCTTTCGACGGGTCGATTAACGAGATAGCATCTTTGACATCTTCTTCTGTAATTGTAATTTGGGGAGGAGATGAATTTGTATGCAAATTCAGATTTGGGAGTTGTGTGTTTTGACTATCAATGTTTGATTGTGTACAAAAGAAATTATTTAGTAGGTCTACCTTCTCTTTGTCAGTATTTGCAGAAATTCCGTTATCAAGGAGGACTGGGATTGCTGGTTTTGATTGTTTTTGTGTGAAAGATTTTGTCAGTTTAAACCAGTTTTTCGTTGAAGTATTTGATGAGTTTATTTGTTTTTTGTTGTTGTTTCTGTTTGTTTCTTTGTTGTTTTTGTGGGTTTTTTTTGGTGGCTTTTTCTTGGTTGATATATTATCATCATCATCATCATCATCATCATCATCATCATTATCATCATCATCATTTCATCGTTTTCATTCCCTTTTCAATACTTATCAAAATCTGTGTTCTATGTCCTCATGGAAGAAAATCAACAAACTCCCTACTGTCATCCATTGAATCCAAAAATAGTTTCTACCTCATGTGTCCCTTCAAAAATATAGAGTTCTAAATCATCTCTAACCTAGTTAACCAAAAGCATAAAACGACAAATATGAAAGAGAAACAAGAAAAATAGCAGTAGCCCCGGTGTAAAACAACAATACAAGCATTTCAGAAACAATGTTAAAAGTGAAATTTAAAAAAGTCCACATAAACTTTTTAAAATATGTTCTTGAAACCCAGGCACATGATCCTCGATCAGATCAAAATTTCTGCCGTAATTTAAAGACCTTTTAGTAATGAAATGTGCTAAACAGGACACGCAAGGTATCGCTTCACTGTTGGAAAATGATAAACTTATCACAGATAGCACGGGTCAGACAAATGTTTTAAATCGCCAATTTCAGTCAGTTTTACTCAAACAAGTCCTTAAAAACTGAGCCAACTATGCTTGATGAATACAAAGACAAACCCTGCTAAGATACCTATTTAAGCCTATCTACCACTAAAATCTCCTTTGGTGTAAGTAGCGTCCAAAAGCTTTTAACCACTTTCTAGACTGACAAAACTTGCGACCCTGGTAATTTAAAACCAATATTCTTGAAAAAATCTAAGTCACTGGTCACCCAAAATTTCCAAAAGTCGTTAGATACAGGCACTTTTCCTTCCGACTGGACAAAAGCGAACGTCACCCCCCTTTTAAAAAAAGACGATAAAATAACATGGCAAACTACAGATCAATTTCCTTGACTTGTTGTCTTTGTAAATTTATGGAACACATTGTCGCACCAAACATTACACAGCAATTTAAGGTCAACAATATTGTATTTTACCTACAACATGGATTCAGGTAAAAAAAGTCTTGTGAAACAATTTTAGGACTTGTTGGGGATTTATTAAGAAACTTAATTCAAGGTCAACTAACAGATTAAATACTCCTCGAATTGTCAAAAGCATTTTATAAGGTTAATCCCTTAAAACTTCTCTAGAAATTACATCAGCATGACATCCAAGACTGCACACTACAGTGGGTCAATTCCTTTCTCATAGGCCGCCTACAATCTGTTTTAGTCAATGGTGATAAGTCAGATGAAGTATCCGTTACATCAGGTGTCCCACAGGGCTCTATCCTTGGCTCACTTCTTTTCTTATGCTACATAAACGACCTGCCTGAAAGCATAGTTTCACACGTCCGGTTATTTACTGCTGACACTGCTGTATATATTAAAGTTAACATCAGTAAACAATAGCATGCATGTGTATTTTGCAATATGATTTAAATAGGTTACAACAGCGGGAGAACAAACTGGGAAATGGAATTCAACCCACCTAAATGTGCAGTTATAAACATGACCAGTTAACGGCAGTGGCGTTCTCCTGGAAACAGAAGGGGTGATGCCAGGCGACTGATGTGCGGACAATGCCTTCTTATGTTACAACTCATACCCAGCTCACTAGACACAGACATCTCCTTTCTTATAGACAAATATATACTCCATGTATCATACATAAGTTCTCTTTTTTACCCAGCAACCATCATACTCTGGAATTCTCTGCCGACCAATGTTGTACAAGCCTCTACCCTGGATCAGTTAAGGCAAAGGGTAACTTAATTGTGCCATGGGTTCTGAGCGTACAGGCTGTTTTTAACTGTATACCTTACCTCATCTCATTTTCAAATAACACTGTCAAATTGATTCGAATTTCTCGTTAATACATATATTCTATATTACTTTTTCTGTCTGTACATTTTTTCTTTTAATATCTTGCACTGACGTGCATGTACCCAAAATACTCGAACGGATGTGATACAGTATCTACAGATAAATAGAAAGAAAGTTTTGAACCATTGTTGAGTTTGTTAACAAAAAGATTGGTTGAAATGAAGTTAACTGTCAAATTCAATTAATTTTCATGAATTTGGTATGTAAAATTTCAATTCGTAATAAGTTCGACATCATTATGAAAAATGGTGGAGGAGCTCCACCTGAATTTTAAAGGACCATTTTACGTGATAATCTTTAACCGCATTTTGATTGATCGCGACACAAACCCAATTCAGTTCTGCGTCAGTAAAATAGAGAAAAACAGAATCCATACAGAAAGCCCAACACAACACAGCAAAATTGAAAATGTAGCTGGCTCTGTTTGATTGAGTACAAAAGTAAAACCTACTTTGTTGAGACGCGGAATATGACTTTATACGTAAAATGGCGCGGAATGATAATTTGTCATTGACATTTGCCATATCTCATAGAAGACACACTAAGACTAATTAAAGAGTTCGACGAATTAGGCCTTAAATGCATTCAGTGAATGGAAAACTGAATTTCCAACGTCTTTATTATTATTATAATTATCATCATTATTATCATTATTATTATCTTCATCATTATTACTATCATTAATATTATTATTATTATAATTATTATTATTATTATTATTATTATCATTATCATTATCATCATCATCATCATCATCATCATCATCATTATCAATTATTATTATTGTTGTTGTTGTTGTTATTATTATTAAATATTATCATTATTATTATTATTATTATATCATTCTACACCTTAAAAAAGTTAAATCCATGTATTTGACCTAACTTAATGATATAGCTAAATGGTACCTCTTATTAAGATAATCATTACCATGACAACTGAGCAAAATTGCAGACACTATTATTTTCTACAATATATATAACATAAAATTATTTCATCCCATTATATATATATATGAATTATTAACAATTATATACAAAAGTGTTTCATAAAATTTTGAAATCGAGTATCACTATTTCTTCACAATAAACATGTCGCGCGAGTTTAATTTCATTGAGAGAGAAAGTGACTTTTGAAATGTTACTATAATCATCGAGGGCACTTTAGTAATCAGAAATAATAGAAACTAGCATTATTTACAACCAATCTCATTAGTTGCGGCGATACAAAGACATTTTGTTGTAATAAAAGTTAGTTTTAATCTTACTTTTCTGAAATTAAAGAAAATATATCCTTTACGGGCATGTGGAAAATCAGAATTTTCAGCACAATCCTCATACTGATATTGTTCCAATATACCTAAAATTTTCAATACGATATTTTTCATAGTAACGGATGCTGCATTTCGCGCATGCGCATTCTGCGAAGGGCTTCCAAAAAAAAAAAAAAAAAAAAAAGAAAAGAAGAAAATTTACCAAATTGACGCTTACTAAAGAAGTAAGGGGCGGAGTTGATCGAAATCTTGTAATATGTGACATAACATTTCGGCGACATGTGATAAAGATGGCACGATGTTTTATTTCAAAATGACTGCCAAAAACCGCTTGTCCTGAAAGATTTTTCAGTTGTTCCAACGTTTAAACTTTTCACATATAAATGCATTATAAATATGTTCATTTCTAAACGATAACCAACCCTTTAGGGGTTTTCAATGTCTCAACGATTGGGCTAGGATTATGGATATCAGCCTTCCAAGCTATAAAGAAACAACTTTACGAGCACAACTTGTAAGAAAGTTTCCAAAATGGCGCTCGCGCGAACCGGAAAGTATCATTTTCTTTTCGCTTTCATTTGGAACGTGTTGAACGAATTCGATTAGCAAAATATCTCTCAAAGTACCGGTATTCAAAAAGTCGTTGGGCATATTCTCGATGTGCCATTATTTTTTCAAGAGGCGAAATGACGTCATGACTGACCAGAAGCACTAAAATGTGATTAATATCGCCAAATCACAATTTAGCAGGCAAAAAATGCGCTAAATTTTATACATATGTTTGTTCATATACAAAGTATAAAAAGAAACATTATTTCAAAATGCAACTTTAAGATGATATTTGATAAATTATCATAATTCATCTGCCTAACCTCTTGCAGTTTTTTTGCATGACTTTCGTCATGTTCAAACGTGATGTCGATAAAACTATTTACGAAATAAAAATCCTATTATCTATTTTCATACTTAAAAAACTTCAGTGTTCAAACCCAGGAAACTGTTTACAATTTTTGTACAATTTCCATGTTGATACAAACTAAAAGAGAAATTGATTAGCCATAATTGGTTTTAGAAGCGGATACACTCAGACAAATTGCAAGTTAATTTTCGAACTAAGAAAACATTTGACTTTATTTCTGAGATTGAATTTCCCATGGATTAAAAGAGACACAGGTATTTCAATTAAACAAAGATGTTGGCTAACTATAGAAAATGAAAAGCAGTTATAATTGATTCTTAAACAATTCCCAGAGCTCTTGTTCAGCGGATCGATTAACAGCGGAAATAAAAATACTCTTCATAAATTGATTTTATCATATTTGGTACGCACGATTGTTGTATTTATTAATATTTGACGCATTTTAAAATCATTAGTCGTTCAATTATCATATGTTAGAAATCCACTGGGTCTGATTTTAAGACAGCTATAAAAATTACATTTCTTTTGATTTCTGGCATCGAATGCTGTCTTATGACACACGAATGAATTAAAAGGCTCGGCGAGTTTTCTTATTTGATATTTGAGATTTAGTATCGCCAGGCGTGATATTAAACATAATAATTATCTGATACATTTTAATTGTAATGAAGTGTTAAAATATTGAATTACAATGAGCGCCATTTACACACGTGATGA
Source organism: Ruditapes philippinarum (assembly GCF_026571515.1). Taxonomy (NCBI): domain Eukaryota; kingdom Metazoa; phylum Mollusca; class Bivalvia; order Venerida; family Veneridae; genus Ruditapes; species Ruditapes philippinarum. The sequence goes on from NW_026851554.1 coordinate 144,244, forward strand.
TTTCAAAACAACTAGTTCTGTATTATTTCACATTACATGAAATAAAGAAAATATTTGTATCAAAGTAAGGCGACCGTACCAATATTCATAGAGTGACGACGAATTTTATCGCCTGTTATGAAAAATTCACGAAAAATATTCTCGCCCTCACATAAAGAATCATGATAATTTGTACTATTCACATAAATAATCACAATGATTTTTCCAGACATCACATACTAGTATATAATCACAAATAATTTCCTCCCTTTTAATAAATAATCAGTATCCCCTCCCTTTCTATTATGAAAGTCATCGCCCTTTATAAAGAATGGCGAATAAATTCCTCACCTCTCATATTTATTATGAAAATTTCCCCCTTCCCTCTCATATTGAAATACGAAGAACGCCACTAAGACCTTTCGTTGAGAATAATAATGAAGTATTCACTTCTTAACGCCCCTTACGCTAATCTTAAATCAATCTTGCCTTCAACATTAAATCTTGATTCCCCAACCCTACCACCATCCCCGCTTAAAAAGAATGGGCATTTACCTCCAAATAATCACAGAACTCTCTCCCATCTAAATTCTCATTAAGGTTTTTCTTCCCCTCTCATAGAAACGTTTTTTCCATTACCAACTAAAGCACGGTTTTATGTAGGGGCACTTGCAAGAGCTCGAGCTCGTGCAACAGTATCTCGACATCTTTACTTTTGGACTTGTTTAAAATGCGATGCATTCCCTACAGTGAAAATTGAGGGCGTTTGCCTATATGTGCAAAATGAACCTTCAAAATTGCATTAATTTGCATTAAAACTTCAAAGATTAATTTTCTTAAATGATTTCCTTTTCAGAGGTAAATTAGCTTTAGCATCGCTTTGTTGATAATATATAAAGTATATTCTACATGATTTGGCATGTTACTTAGCTAAGTTTCATTTATGTTATTAATGTAGTTAACTATATTTTGTAAATCGCTTTAAGTCAAAATCTACTCTTTTTTGTTATGAATCAGTTTTGCTTTAAATTTGGCACAGTCAATTCAAAGTTTAATAGAATTTCATTATCAAAGCGCACCCACTGAGCTACCAACAGTGTCGAAGCTGGCCTGGTTGTATACTGGTGACAGGACCTGTAACTCACTTCCGGGCTCACCAGGTTAAGCTTGACGGCCTGCCCAGGAACGCTGCGGTGGCTGAAATGTGCTCTGGTAAATTCAATGTGGCTTACTGTCGTGATCTGGAGTGAAAACTACCAACAACACCAGGTTAAGGGATAGCAGTTCTTGCTTCATTGTTTGAACATCACCCCTACCAGTTCGAACTTTAACCAGACGACTCCGCGTGCCTTTCCTCAAGTTGTGTTTATGTAGTGTCTCTAAACTAAATAGCGCGTATTTAATTTAATAACTTTAAACTAAATTGCATGTAAATGAAAATTTACTTAATAACAAATTATATTTACCGCTATATATCATTATAACTGGTGGTAAGGTATAGTAGAACCGAGTAATTAGTAAGCTACAGAAGCAGGGAAGGCGTTAACTCTGCTTGTATGTGGCTGATCTGCCTTACATCTATTTAATTGGCCCTAATAATCTACGATAGCAGTCAACTGACAGACATACGACTTTCTTAAGCAGAATTGACAGATATCATGTCCAAGAATTGAAATAAAACTATTTCGTTACTCGGCGCGCCAATCAGCAGCCAATTTGGACCAATAAGCGTCCAACCTCCTGTATTTATCCAATTTTCACCATCTATTAAAAACGAGTAATGAGTGAATAACAACCGCCCACCATTAGCGGCAATGATCAAACGATTATAAATTAATCAAATATAAATGAGGGAGGCTTATCTAATTATGGCACAAGCATTGCAGATTAGTTTGAAAAGTTGAGCTCTGCACTTTGATGAAACTTTAAGATTCTACCAGTATATTGCATTTAATATTAAAACAGCGTAATTTTTGTGTGCACAAGATGTCGGAAATAAAAAGACTGTCTTATGACATTGAGTCCCTGATTGGGCCGAGATCACAGACGGAAAACGAAGAAAAGGGTAAGAGTTTATTTTCATAATTATTTTGAATAGTATTTGGAACTTGTAACTAAACAACATTGCCAAGTCTAATAGGGATTATGTATGTATTTTTTTGAATTTATGTAGTAACAACAACTGTAAACAACAGTATATTGATGACTTTGAGCAGCATTTTTCATTTTATTGTTGTAAAACAAAAAAAAACATAAACTAAAACAGATTCAGAATTAATCGATATTTTATACAAATCATTAGAAATGTGTGTTTCATGGTTTTTCGTTTTTTTTTAATATTTATTATTATTATTATTACTATTATTATTATTATTATTATTATTATTATTATTATTATTATTATTATTATTATTATAATTATTATTAAATAAAAACCGAAAAAATAATCACTGATTATTTTAAAGTACCTCTTGTTAAAATTAGATAGTAATTTAAGAGATACATATTGCACAATATTTATATTTGACTAGGTCCGATTAGGTGTAGGTATTGGGTACAAATCGCTCATATGCATTCCAGAAGACGAACATGTACATATAAATGTAGATAGATTCAGCCCTTATTTCACTTTCTTATCTGTAAAAAAAATCAGTTTTTTAATTTTGGTATAAACGAAGTACTTATAACATCATTTATTAATATCAAAATGTTATAACGTCGTCTCTTTGTTGAAAGAAGAAAACGTTTCCTACAGTTATGTAAGGGAATATTTAGTACGGGTAGGCAGGGAGGTGCACCGACTTGCACATAGAATTGTTGAAATATTATTAATTTAAAAGAACCTAGACGTATGTATTAGTCAGGATGGCCGAGCGGTCTAAGGCGCTGCGTTCAGGTCGCAGTCGGGTTCTCCCGGCGTGGGTTCGAATCCCACTTCTGACATAACTTTTTAGGGAACCCTCGATTCTTTTTTTTTACAATTTCCACCGATCAAAAATTTTAATGACAAATATCCTTTATAAATCTAACGAACACACCGATAATATGTCAACATTTTTTCAAAGTAAATATTCTTAATTAATCGCAGACCGGTTTCCCTTTTCGGCGCTTTCATCTCTTTGGCGTTTTAAGTGCTCTAAATGGTTAAATCAAATTGTTTAATGTATGTAGGAAGGTAAATTGAACGGTTTTATTATGATTCGCCATTGTTTATCGATCATTAATTAAAACCAATGTAGATTTTACAAGTTCATGAGCAGGAAAACACAAAAGATGTTTATTTTGTTTTATATTTTCAAAATATTGAGCTTGATGGGTATAATTATTACACTTCCGGTACCGACATTGCATACATTCTAAAAAGCGCCCATTTCTATAGTATGTTTATTTATCAAATTAGTTTAAATACACGTGTCTTTTCATTAAAAAAAAGTTGTACATATTATGTAAAAATTACGAAGATTGCGATTTTTATCAAAATTCTTTCTTTGAAATATCCAACGTGCGATAATTTCCTTTATGTTATTTGGAAGACCTTCTGTCCGTTTAGGTAAAATGGTAGAGCGTTGGAATGTGAATTGTGCGGCCAGGGTTCGAACTTGTTGTTATTGATAGTAACTATTATTGAGAATGAAATCCTATACAGTTTCTACGGTCATTCACACTGTATACCTGCTCATGTTTAGAAGTAATATGTACAGAAGTATCTAGTGAAGGCACTAGTACTGACAGGAAAGCGGTGGTCGGACTGTGCTATGCTAAATTCCAAGTGACCGACTGCCGTGATCTGAAGGATAAACTACATGTACAAAAACCACCACATATACATGTAGATATTCAGTGTAGAAGCTGTTTGTCATATGCTTTTCTCAATAGAACTTCTAGGTCACTTAATACATTTCCCGAACACACGCACCTGCTTTAAGATATAGGCGGAGAAACTCTTGTTTCTTCTTTTTACATATTTCGCTGAAGGGAAAACAGGCTGAATAATTCATTTGATAAACGTCCATTAATTTGTCTAAATCCTGATTCAATTTTCTTCTATTGTTTTCCTATAATGCCGCTAATGGACATTTTATCACATTCCTTCCCCCGTCTTCTGGCTTTATATTGGTTAAGGCAGCTGCCTCACCGGTAAAAGATGTCAAGAAAATATAAAAATGCGCGCGCTAATTTGAAACATATTAACGCATTTATTTTCGACTTCTGTCGGGAAACTTGTAATATAATTTATATATTATGTCATTTGTTGCTTTATGTATAAAATGTTTATCTAAAAAGGATATTTTCCAAATTAAATTACGCTTTTATTAAGTGTCACTAGAGGAAACAAACCGCTATTTAAATTGGTTTGGTTTAAACATATGTATTTAAGCTCGATTGCGAAACAAGTTCTTGCAACTTATATTAATCACTTTCGAGTCTGCTTCCTGGAACCAACCAGTACTGGTGTCATATGAAGAAACATGGCCGTGACCCGAGTAGGGCTCGAACCCATGATTTAAATTAATATGCAAAAGGAATGCAAATACAGAAAGATCCCATTTTATCCCCCTTTTTTACGGGGATGGGGGAAGTGCTTCTTTGCGCGTGCGAGGCAAGTTATTGCGACCCGTTCTGGCAAGATACTAGTATATGAAAACCCAAAGTACGTATATGTGTTTGATGGATATAATATTTATATATTTAGTAAAACACGAAAAGCAAGATGGTGCATCTATGTGGATATAATTTAATTAATATTCTATGTTATGTGTGCATTTTTTAAAACTTTTTAATGATCAGTGCTTCGTTAGTGGTTAACTGTCAGCTACTATATCTGTGAATATTCAGTTGCCATTAGGTAATCTACAAATATAAACAACAACAACAATTTACGAACAGAATAAATAAATAAATACAAAGAAAGAAAGAAAGAAAGAAAGAAAGAAAGAAAGAAAGAAAGAAAGAAGAAAGATAGAAAAGAAAGAAACAACAAACAAAACTAAACTAAACTAAACAAACAAACAAACAAACAAACAAACAAATAAATGTATAAATAAACATAGTGTATGGAACGACTGCTTTAAATTATTACAGTTTGCTATAAGGCAAGCCATTATGTTTGATTTATATCTTCTCCTAATTCCTTGAACAAATTAATATCATGCATAATTAATTCATACAACAATTAAAGCGACAATTAGATTATCTCCAGAAATTGGATAGATCTTTTCCTTGGCATTTTGTAGAATTTTAAGGGATTTTCTTTTTCCACTTGCGTTTAAATATGTCAAATATTTTGAGTTTTTTTTAAGAGAAAATATTTCTGGAAAAAAGTCAAAATATTGAATGGAAAAATGTGGTTCAATGGATGACTCTAGACCTAAGAACTGGTGCCATAAGTAGCAAAGGTATTCAGGGAGGAGGTGAAGTGTTATGCTTTTAAATGTACAATGACAATGCTAACAAAATTTAATCAAAGACATCATCTTATTATTATAACAGTTATAAATTTTAGGAGAAATCATTTTTATCAAATTATTGCGATTGTTTACAATCAAGCGCAATATTAAGTCCCACGACAGTATGTCGATGCGTTCTTACATTTTAAACATAAGAACATATTTCGGGGTATATTTCTAATCTTGTACCGGATTTACACATTGCTTGCCCGACCTTTGAATATCTTTTCATATTTAATATCTTAAAGTATGGTCTTTGTTAAGTTATAAAAATCGGTCACAATTTAAAACTAACATATTTATATTATATTCCGTGAGGCCATACCCTCGGATAATACGAAAAGACATTTAGATGTATGAAAAACATTTTTAAAAACTGTAAAACGATCGGAAATATGGCCGCAATTTGCGGTCCCGTTCCCGAGTTCCAAACAGTCATCCAAAGCATTAATTAGCGTTATGATGTTAATGCTATACATTTGAAAATATGTTCATGTATTTGTTTTTGATAACAAAACATACATTATGTAAGATAATAAGTACATCTTTATCATGTAAAGATAGCTTTTTATGTCATTTGTAGAACCCCGATTATGTTTCCTGTTAGTCAAAGTGTATAATGTTTTGTTTTTATTTACAGAAACAACGGAAAGCCTGCCTGACAGACCAGCAGAAAAGTTCAAGTTGAATTCCAAATCTGCAGTCAACGATTTGGCGCTACCGACTGAATACGCAAGAAGGTCAAAGGGTTTGAAGATACCTTCATTTTATAAAACATATTTTGACTTTCTAAATACGAGCAAAGAGCACACGGCTTCTGCGTCATTTGGAGTCAATATACTTAATAAAATAGCTGCCTCCGGCGAATACGGGAGTACGAGTACCGAAACCGGGGATACAATCTATGGGAAAAGTTTGGATGAGATTGGTCAAAACATATACGGGGAATCCTCAGTATACCAGCCAAATGACATGACTGCAAGAGACGAAAATTCTGCTCAATTTGAAACATATGCTCAGAAAACTGGTACTTCATCTGGATTTGCAAAAGCAGAAAGGTAACGAAGTGTTCGTTTATGTCTTATATAAACATGTTTGGACTCTATACCATCATTAATAGTTTATTGATACATGCTGACGAGCAAATATAGGAGGAATATAGCCTTAATGCCATTGAGATGAATATGACTCAGACGCAAACCGGTTTGTATGAGATTGATACAGCACGGTATACAAAACGTGTAATCCATAACGTTATTTATTTGCATAATTCTAAATCTACATATATGTTCTAAGCACCCAAAATCAGACTGGTTTTCAAAAGTTTTTACATACAGAACATCTTTTTCTTCATCATTATCTCTTCGGTTCTATGTTATATTTAGGCATCCAATACAACCTTGCTTATGTTTTACTCTGTCTTCGACGATGAAATGAAACGGAACACATTCATGATTTTCCAATTTTACAAAAAACATATGTACACGTTTTAAAAAAACCCATACAAATTTTGAGCCGCGTCACGACAAAACCAACATATTGCGTTTGCGCCCAGCATGGATCCAGACCAGCCTGCGCATCCGCGCAGTCTGATCAGGATCCATGCTGTTCGCTATCAGTTTCTCTACTTGTAATAGGGTTGGTAAGCGAACAGCATGGATCCTGATGTCAGAATGCGCGGATGCGCAGGCTGGTCTGGATCCATACTGGTCGCAAACCCATTACGTTGGTTTTGTCGTGACGCGGCTCATATAATTATATTCAAAGCTGTGAAAGAGACATGTCGTCTGATTACGAGAGATGTAGGAATAGTGAAGAGATACACAAGCGCAAACAGCGGCGATATAGAACAACTTTCACGAGCTTTCAGTTAGAGGAACTTGAACGGGCCTTCCAGAAAACACACTACCCTGACGTCTTTACAAGGTTGTCTTACAATAAATGTTTGTTAATTTTACTACTTTTAAAAACTAATTGTTGTCTGTGTCTCAATTTAAGATTTAAATGTTTCGTGTTTTACTTAATCTTCAGGTATACATGTACATATAGAAAGTCTACTGAATTTCATTTCGGTATAATGTCAGTTTCTCTAATATTCTACAGTACGTACTGTACCGTATTAAAGAAATAGCTCTAACTTTGCGGCAAATAGTGCGTAATTAACTTTCAATTATTTAAACACAAATTATTGTCTTTTTTTATTGGTGAGAATTTTTGTTTCAGGGAAGAACTAGCTATGCGCATAGATTTGACGGAGGCTAGAGTTCAGGTAATTTATATTTGATTAATTTTAAATGTTTTAGAATTAACTCTACATAACGTTATATCTATGTCATCAGTGGTAAATGTAAAACAATATTCAACAAAGAGAACTGAAAAT